>NW_027204645.1:0-23354 GCF_024711535.1 Dipodomys merriami | reverse complement strand
CCCGATGTGTTCCCCATTGTGTCCCCCGCTGTGTCCCCCGCTGTGTCGAAGATGTGTCCTGCTGTGTCCCCGCTGTGTCCCGCTGTGTCCCCGCTGTGTCCCGCTGTGTCCCCACTGTGTCCTGACTGTGTCTCACTCAGTGTCCTGGTGTGTCCCGCTCTGTCCCCCCTGTGTCCCCGCTGTGTCCCACGCTGTGTCCCGCTGTGTCCCCCGATGTGTCTCGCAGTGTCCCGTGTTGTCCCGTTCTGTCCCCCGCTGTGTTCCGCTGTGTCCCCCGGTGTGTCTCACAGTATGCCGCTGTGTGCTCCCTGTGTCCCCCGCTGTGTCCCCCGTTGTGTTCCGCTGTGTCCCGCTGTGTCCCCTGTGTACACTCTGTGTCCCGCTGCGTCCCGATGTGTCCCGCTGTGTCCCGCTGAGTCCTCGCTGTGTTCCCGCTGTGTCCCTCCGTGTATCCCGCTGTGTCAGCTGTGTCCCCCGATGTGTCCTTCTGTGTCGTCCTGTGCCCCCCGCTGTGTCTCGCTGTGTCCCCGCTGTGTCCCCGCTGTGTCCCGCTGTGTCCCGCTGTGTCCTCGCCGTGTCCCCCGCTGTATTCCGTTCTGTCCCCCGCTGAGTCCCCTGCTGTGTCTGGCTGTGTCCCCCGCTGTGTCCCGCTGTGGCCCCTGTGTCCCCGCTGTGTCCCGCTGTGTCCCCGCTCTGTCCCACACTGGATCCCGCGGTGTCCTCAGCTGTGTCACGCTGTGTCCCATGCTGTGTCCCGCTGGGTCCCTTCTGTGTCCCCCGCTGGGTCCCGCTGGGTCCCTGCTGTGACCCGCTCTGTCCCACGCTGTGTCCCTCTCTGTCGCTACCGCCTCGACCAGCAAGGAGACGCGACACCGGACTCTTCTCTCTGCCGTTTATTCAGGACCTTTTTTAATCTTGTGACCCCAACCCCGGGGAGAATTCCCCACAGCCTTAAGTACCCGCTGGGTAGCCAACCCTGATACGCCACGTGGGAACCGCCAATAGGTTCAGGTGCGCGGAAGCAAGCCAGATTCTTTGCCTTAGCCATATCAGGAGTTGTTTACCACGAGAGCACTCGCCATCGGGAAGGCGGAGGGCGGAAGCCGGCACCATCTTCCAGGTGCGGCCTCTCGCAGCTCTCTGCACCTCTCTGTCCCCCACTGTGTTCCGCTGTGTCCCGCTGTGTCCCCGTAGTCTCCCGCTGTGACCCCCGGTGTGTTCCGCTGTGTCCCGCTGTGTCCCCCGCTTTGTTCACCGCTTTGTCCCGCTGTGTCCCGCTATGTCCCGTTGTGTCCCGCTGTGTCCTCTCTGTGTCCCCCCCTGTTTCCCCCGCTGTGTCCCACTGTGTCCCCCGCTGTGTCCCTCACTGTGTCCCGCTGTGTCAGCAGCGGTGTCCCCGCTGTGTCCCACTGTGTCCCGCTGTGTCCTTCTGTGTCCCGGCTGTGTCCCACTGTGTCCCCGCTGTGTCCTGTTCTGTCCCCGCTGTTTCCCTCTGTGTTCCGCTGTGTCACCGCTGTGTCACTCCTGTGTTCCGCTGTGTCCCGTTGTGTCCCCGCTGTATCCCCCTGTGTCCCGCTGTGTTCTCTCTGTGTCCCCAGCTGTGTCCCGCTATGTCTCCCACAGTGTCCCCCGCTGTGTCCCGCTGTGTCCAACGCTGTGTCCCGTTGTGTCCCGCTGTGTCCTCTGCTGTGTCCCCGATGTGTCCTCACTGTGTCCCCACTGTGTCCCGCTCTGTATACCACTGTGTCCAGCTGTGTCCCCGCTGTGTCCCGATGTGTTCCCCACTGTGTCCCCGGCTGTGTCCCCCGCTGTGCGCCCCTCTGTTTCGAAGATGTGTCCTGCTGTGTCCCTGCTGTGTCCCACTGTGTCCTGCTGTATCACGCTGTGTCCTACTGTTTCCTCGCTCTGTCCCCCACAGTGTCCCGGTGTGTCCCGCTGTGTCCCACTCTGTGTCCCGCTGTGTCCCCCTATGTGTCTCACAGTGTCTCAATTTGCCCGCTCTGTCCCCCGCTGTGTCCCCCACTGTGTCCTCGCTGTGTCCCCACTCTGTCCCGCTCTGTATCTCGCTGTGTCCAGCTGTGTCCCCGCTGTGTCCCGATGTGTTCCCCGCTGTGTCCCCCGCTGTGTCCCCGCTGTGTCCCGCTGTGTCCCCGCTGTGTCTCCACTGTGTCCCACTCTGTCCCGATGTGTCCCACTGTGACCCCCTGTGTCCCCCGCAGTGTGCGGTTGTGTCCCGCTGTGTCCCCGCTGTGTCCTGCTGTGTCCCCGCTGTGTCCCCCCTGTGTCCCCGCTGTGTAACACGCTGTGTCCCGCTGTGTCCCCCGATGTGACTCGCAGTGTCCCGCGTTGTCCCGCTCTGTCCCCCGCTGTGTCTCGCAGTTTGCTGCTGTGTGCGTGCTGTGTCCCCCGCTGTGTCTCGCTGTGTCCCGCTGTGTCTCCACTGTGTCCCTCTCTGTCCCGCTGTGTTCCACTGTGCCCCCTGTGTCCCCCGCAGTGTGACGTTGTGTCCCTCTGTGTCAGCGCTGTGTCCCCGCTGTGTCCTGCTGTGTCCCCGCTGTGTCCCCCCTGTGTCCCCGCTGTGTCCCACGCTGTGTCCCGCTGTGTTCCATGATGTGTCTCGCAGTGTCCCGCGTTGTCCCGCTCTGTCCCCCGCTGTGTCTCGCAGTTTGCCGCTGTGTGCGCTCTGTGTCCCCCGCTGTGTCCACCGCTGTGTCCCGCTGTGTCCCGCTGTGTCCCCTGTGTCCCCGCTGTGTCCCGCTGTGTCCCCTCTCTGTGCCCCGCTGGATCCCGCGGTGTCCTCAGCTGTGTCCCATGCTGTGTCCCGCTGTGTCCCCTCTGTGTCCCCCGCTGTGTCCCGCTGGGTCCCTGCTGTGACCCGCTCTGTCCCACGCTCTGTCCCGCTCTGTCCCCCACTGTGTTCCGCTGTGTCCCGCTGTGTCCCCCGCTTTGTTCCCCGCTTTGTCCCGCTGTGTCCCGCTATGTCCCGTTGTGTCCCGCTTTGTCCTCTCTGTGCCCCCCCTGTTTCCCCCCCTGTGTCCCCCGCTGTGTCCCATTGTTTCCCCCACTGTGTCCCTTGCTGTGTCCCGCTGTGTTACCAGCGGTGTCCCCACTGTGTCCCACTGTGCCCGCTGTGTCCTTCTGTGTCCCAGCTGTGTCCCACTGTGTCCCCCGCTGTGTCCTGCTCTGTCCCTGCTGTGTCCTGCTGTGTCCCGCTGTGTCACCGCTGTGTCACTGCTGTGTTCCGCTGTGTCCCGTTCTGTCCCCGCTGTATCCCGCTGTGTCCCGCTGTGTTCTCTCTGTGTCCCCTGCTGTGTCCCGCTATGTCTCCCGCAGTGTCCCGCTGTGTCCCAAGCTGTGTCCCGTTGTGTCCCGCTGTGTCCTCTGCTGTGTCCCCGCTGTGTCCTCACTGTGTCCCCTCTGTGTCCCGCTCTGTCCCGCTGTGTTCTCTCTGTGTCCCTGCTGTGTCCCCACTGTGTCACGCTGTGTCCTGCTGTATCACGCTGTGTCCTACAGTGTCCTCGCTCTGTCCCCTGCAGTGTCCCTGTGTGTCCCGCTGTGTCCCCGCTGTGTCCCTGCTGTGTCCCTCTGTTTCCCCGCGGTGTCCCCGCTGGGTCCCCGCTGGGTCCCACGCTGTGTCCCGCTGTGTCCCCGTATGTGTGTCGCAGTGTCCCGCTTTGTCCCGCTGTGTCCCCCGCTGTAACCCGCTGTTTCCCCCGCTGTGTCTCGCAGTGTGCCGCTGTTTCCTCGCTCTGTCCCCTGCTGTGTCCCGCTGGGTCCCCGCTGTGTCCCCCGCTGTGTCCCCCTGTGTCCCGCTGTGTCCCGCTTTGTCCCCTGTGTCCCCACTGTGTCCCGCTGTGTCCCGATGTGTCCCGCTGTGTCCCGCTTTGTCCTTGCTGTGTCCCCGCTGTGTCCCGCTCTGTATACCGCTGTGTTCAGCTGTGTCCCCGCTGTGTCGCGCTGTGTCCCCGCTGTGTCCAGCTGTGTCCCTGTTGTGTCCCCACTGTATCCCGCTGTGTCCCGCTGTGTTCTCTCTGAGTCCGCCGCTGTGTCCCGCTATGTCCCCTGCAGTGTCCCCCGCTGTGTCCCGCTGAGACCACGCTTTGTCCTGCTGTGTCCCGCTGTGTCCTCTGCTGTGTCCCCGCTGTCTCCTTGCTGTGTCCCCGCTCTGTCCCACTCTGTATCCCGCTGTGTCCAGCTGTGTCCCCGCTGTGTCCCGATGTGTTCCCCGCTGTGTCCCTCACTGTGTCCCCCATTGTGTCCAAGATGTGTCAGGCTGTGTCCCCGCTGTGTCCCGCTGTGTCCCCGCTGTGTCTCCACTGTGTCCCACTCTGTCCAGCTGTGTCCCACTGTGACCCCCTGTGTCCGCCGCAGTGTGCCGTTGTGTCCCGCTGTGTCCCCGCTGTGTCCCCGCTGTGTCCTGCTGTGTCCCCGCTGTGTCCCCCCTGTGTCCCCGCTGTGTCCCACGCTGTGTCCCGCTGTGACCCCGCTGTGTCTCGCAGTTTGCCGCTGTGTGCTCGCTGTGTCCACCGCTGTGTCCCCCGCTGTGTCCCGCTGTGTCCCGCTGTGTCCCCTGTGTCCCTGTTGTGTCCCGCTGTGTCCCCGCTCTGTCCCACGCTGGATCCCGCGTTGTCCTCAGCTGTGTCCCGCTGCGTCCCATGCTGTGTCCCGCTGTGTCCCCTCTGTGTCCCCCGCTCTGTCCCGCTGAGTCCCTGCTGGGTCCCGCTCTGTCCCACGCTGTGTCCCACTCTGTCCCCCGCTGTTTTCCGCTGTGTCTCGCTGTGTCCCCGCTGTGTCCCCCGCTTTGTTCCCCGCTTTGTCCCGCTGTGTCCCGCTATGTCCCGTTGTGTCCCGCTGTGTCCTCTCTGTGTCCTCCCCTGTTTCCCCCGCTCTGTTCCACGCTGTATCCCACTGTGTCCCCCGCTGTGTCCCCCGCTGTGTCCCGCTGTGTCACCAGCGGTGTCCCCGCTGTGTCCCACTGTGTCCCGCTGTGTCACTGCTGTGTTCCGCTGTGTCCCACTGTGTCGCCCGCGGTGTCCTGCTCTGTCCGCGCTATGTCCCGCTCTGTCCCACTGTGTCACCGCTGTGTCACTACTGTGTTCCGCTGTGTCCCATTGTGTCCCCGCTGTATTCCACTGTGTCCCGCTGTGTTCTCTCTGTGTCCCCTCCTGTGTCCCGCTATGTCTCCCGCAGTGTCCCCCTCTGTGTCCCGCTGTGTCCCACGCTGTGTCCCGTTGTGTCCCGCTGTGTCCTCTGCTGTATCCCCGCTGTGTCCTCGCTGTGTCCCTGCTGTGTCCCGCTCTGTATCCGGCTGTGTCCAGCTGTGTCCCCGCTGTGTCCCGATGTGTTCCCCGCTGTGTCCCCCACTGTGTCCCCCGCTGTGCCCCCCTCTGTGTCGAAGATGTGTCCTGCTGTGTCCCCGCTGTGTCCCGCTGTGTCCTGCTGTATCACACTGTGTCCTACTGTGTCCTCGCTGTGTCCCCCGCAGTGTCCAGGTGTGTCCCGCTGTGTCCCCGCTGTGTTCCGCTGTTTCCCCGCTCTGTTCCCGCTCTGTCCCCGCTGTGTCCCACGCTGTGTCCCGCTGTGTCCCCCTATGTGTCTCGCAGTGTCACGCTTTGTCCCGCTCTGTCCCCCGCTGTGTCCCCCGCTGTAACCCGCTGTGTCCCCCTCTGTGTCTTGCAGTGTGCCAATGTTTCCTCGCTCTGTCCCCCGCTGTGTCCCGCTGGGTCCCCGCTGTGTCCCCCGCTGTGTCCCGCTGTGTCCCGCTGTGTCCCCTGTGTCCCTGCTGTGTCCCGCTGTGTCCCGATGTGTCTCGCTGTGTCCTCGCTGTGTCCCCGCTGTGTCCCGCTCTGTATGCCTCTGTGTCCAGCTGTGTCCCCTCTGTGTCCCGCTGTGTCCCCGCTGTGTGCAGCTCTGTCCCCGCTGTGTCCCGCTGTGTCCTCGCTGTGTCCCCCTGTGTCCCACTCTGTATCCCGCTGTGTCCAGCTGTGTCCCCGCTGTGTCCCGATGTGTTCCCCGCTGTGTCCCCCGCTGTGTCCCCCGCTGTGTCGAAGATGTGTCCTGCTTTGTCCCCGCTGTGTCCCGCTGTGTCCCGCTGTGTCCCCCACGGTGTCCCGTTGTGTCCCTCTGTGTCCTCGCTGTATCCCTCATTGTGTCCCGCTGTGTCCCCTCTTTGTCCGGGCAGTGTCCCCACTGTGTTCCGCTGTGTTCCGCTGTGTCCCACAGTGTGTCCTGCTTTGTCCCCCGTTATGTCCCAGGCTTAGTCCCCCCTGTGTCCCCGCTTTGTCCCGCTGTGTCCTCCCTGTGTCCCCCGCTGTGTCCCACTCTGTCCCCCACTGTGTCTCCGGCTTTGTTCCCACTGTGTCCCGCTGTGTCCCGCTGTGTCCTCCTGTGTCCCACTCTGTGTCCCGTTGTGTCCCCAGCTGTGTAAACCGCTGAGTCCTGCTGTGTCCCCGCTGTGTCCCGCTGTGTCCCGCTGTGTCCTGTTATGTCCCGCTGTGTCCCCCGCTGTGTCCCGCTGTGAGCCCCCTGTGTCCCGCTGTGTCCCAGCTGTGTCCCCGGTATGTCCCCAGCTGTGTCCCGCTGTGCTCCCCGCTGTGTCCCTGCTGTGTCTCTCGCTGTGTCCCACTGTGTCCCCGCTGTGTCCGGCTGTGTCCCTGCTGTGTCCCCGCTTTGTCCCGCTGAGTCCCGCTGTGTCGCGCTGTGTCCCACTCTGTGTCCCATTGTGTCCCCAGCTGTGTACACCGCCATGTCCCGCTGTGTCCCCGCTATGTCGGGCTGTGTCCCGCTGTGTCCCACTGTGTCCCACGCTGTGTCCCAGCTGTGTCCCCGCTGTGTCCCCCTCACTGTGTCCCACTGTGTCCTCGCTGTGTCCCGCTGTGTCCGGCTGTGACCCCGCTGTGTCCCGCTGGGTCCCGCTGTGTCCCCTGTTTTTCCCGCTGTGTCCCCGCAGTGTCACTGCTGTGTCCCCCTGTTTCCCGCTGTGTCCCATTGTGTCCAGCTTTGTCCCCCGCTGTGTCCCTCGCTGAGTCCCCTCTGTGTCCTCTCTGTGTCCTGTTGTGTCTTCACTGTGTCCGCGGCTGTCCCCCGCTTTGTCCCCCGCTGTGTTCCATTCTGTCCCCGGCTGTGTCCCCCGCTTTGTCCCTGCTGTGTCCCGCTGTGTCCCCGCTGTGTACCGCTGTGTCCTCCCTGTGTCCCCTGATGTGTCCCCCGCTCTGTCCCTCAGTGTCCCCCGCTGTGTCCCACTGTGTCCCGCTGTTTCCCCGCTGTGTCCTCCGCTGTGTCCCATTGTGTCCTCGCTGTATCCCTGCTGTTTCCCCACGTGTCCCGCTGTGTCCTCGCTGTGTCCCTGCTGTGTCCCCCCAGTGTCCCCCGCTGTGTCCCCGCGGTGTCCCGCTGTGTCCTCACTGTGTCCCGCTGTGTCCCACTGTGTTCTCGCTGTGTCCCCCGCGGTGTCCCGCTGTGTCCTCTCTGTGTTCCTCGCTTTGTAGCGCTGTGTCCCATGCTGTGTCCCGCTGTGTCCCGCTGTGTCCCCGATGTGTCACGCAGTGTCCCGCTATGTCCCTGCTGTGTTACGCTCTGTCCCCCGCTGTGTCCAGCTGAGTCCCCGCTGTGTCCCGCGGTGTCCCCCGCTCTGTCCCCCGCTGTGTTCCGCTGTGTTCCCCATTGAGTCCCGCTGTGTCCCGCTGTGTCCCCGCAGTTTCCCCACTGTGTCTCGCTGTGTTGCGCTGTGTCCCGTGGTGTCCTGCTTTCTCCCCCGCTGTGTCCCCCGCTGAGTCCCCGCTGTGTCCCCGCTGTGTCCCGCTGGGTCCTCACTGTTTCCCCCGCTGTGTCCCGCTCTATCCCCTGCTGTGATTCCCGCTTTGTCCCCGCTGTGTCCCGCTGTGTCCCGCTGTGTCCCCCACTGTGTCCCGTTGTGTCCCCGCTGTGTCCTGCTGTGTCCCCACTGTGTCCCACTGTGTCCCGTTGTGTCCCGCTGTTCCTGCTGTGTCCCCGCTGTGTTCCCGCTGTGTCCCCGCTCTGTCCCCCGCTGTGTTCCGCTGTGTTCCCCATTGAGTCCCACTGTGTCCTGCTGTGTCCCTCTGTGTCCCCGCAGTTTCCCCACTGTGTCTCACTGTGTTGCGCTGTATCCCATGGTGTCCTGCTTTCTCCCCCTCTGTGTCCCCTGCTGAGTCCCCGCTGTGTCCCCGCTGTGTACCTCTGTGTCCTCACTGTTTCCCCCGCTGTGTCCTGCTCTATCCCCTGCTGTGATTCCCGCTTTTTCCCCGCTGTGTCCCGCTGTGTACCGCTGTGTCCCCCACTGTGTCCCGTTGTGTCCCCGCTGTGTCCTGCAGTGTCCCCGCTGTGTCCAACTGTGTCCCGTTGTGTCCCGGTCTGTCCCGCTGTGTCCCCTTTGTGTCCCCCGCTGTGTCCCCCGCTGAGTCCCCGCTGTGTCCCCGCTGTGTCCCTTTCTATCCCCCGCTGTGATTCCCGCTTTGTCCCTGCTGTGTCCCGCTGTGTCCCGCTATGTCCCGCAGTGTGCTCCGCTGTGTCCCGCTGTGTCCCCGCTCTGTCCCGCTGTGTCCCACTGTGTTCCCCTCTGTGTACCCGCTGTGTTGCGCTGTGTCCCGTGGTGTCCTGCTTTCTCCCCCGCTGTGTCCCCTGCTGAGTCCCCGCTGTGTCCCGGCTGTGTCCTTCTGTGTCCTCCCTGTTTCCCCCGCTGTGTCCCACTCTATCCCCCGCTGTGATTCCCGCTTTGTCCCGGCTGTGTCCCGCTGTGTCCCGCTGTGTCCTGCTGTGTCCCCTACTGTGTCCCGTTGTGTCCCCGCTGTGACCTGCTGTGTCCCCGCTGTGTCCCACTGTGTCCCGTTGTGTCCCGCTGTGTCCTGCTGTTTCCCTGCTTTGTCCCTGCTGTGTCCTTGCTCTGTCCCTGCTGTGTTCCCCGCTGTGTCCCCCGCTGAGTCCCCGCTGTGTTCCCGCTGTGTCCCGCTGTGTCCTCCCTGTGTCCCCCGCCGTGTCCCGCTCTATCCCACGGTGTGATTCCCGCTTTGTCGCTGCTGTGTTCCGCTGTGTCCCCCTCGGTGTCCCGTTGTGTCCCTCTGTGTCCTCGCTGTATCCCTCATTGTGTCCCGCTGTGTTCCCAGCTGTGTACCCTGCTTGTCCCGCTGTGTCCCGCTATGTTCCGCTGTGTTATCGGCTGTGTCCCTCTGTGTCCCCGGTCTGTCCCGCTGTGTCCCACTGTGTTCCACGCTGTGTACCCGCTGTGTCTCTCGCTGTGTCCCCCTGTGTCAACGCTGTGTCCCGCTGTGTCCTGCTGTGTCCCAGCTGTGTCTCCGCTGTGTCCCATGCTTGTCCCGCTCTGTCCCCGCTGTGTCCTGCTGTGTCCCCGCTGTCCCCCGGTGTGTCCCTGCTGTTCCCCGCTATGTACCCCACTGTGTCCCGCTGTGTCTCCGCTGTGTCCCCGCTGTGTCCCGCTGTGTCCCTGCTGTGTCCCCCTGTGTCCCGCGCTGTGTCCTGTTGTGTCCCCGCTGCATCTCCTGCTGTATCCCGCTGTGTCCAGCTGTGTCCCCGCTGTGTCCCTCTGTGTCCGCTGTGTCCTCGCTTTGTCCCCCGCTGTCCCCCGCTGTGTCCTGGCTGCGTCCCCAGCTGTGTCCCGCTGTGTCCCGCTGTGTCCCCGCTGTGTCCCCCACTGTGTCCCACTGGGTCTCCGCTGTGTCCCACTGTGTCCTCGCTGTGTCCCCCGCAGTGTCCCAGTGTGTCCCCACTGTGTACCCCGCTGTGTCCCGGTGTGTCCCCGCTCTGTCGCCCACTCTGTCCCCCGCTGTGTCCCGCTGTGTCCCCCTCGGTGTCCCGTTGTGTCCCTCTGTGTCCTCGCTGTATCCCTCATTGTGTCCCGCTGTGTCCCCTCTTTGTCCCCGCAGTGTCCCCATTGTGTTCCGCTGTGTTCCGCTGTGTCCCACGCTGTGTCCTGTTTGTCCCACGCTATGTCCCCGGCTGAGTCCCCGCTGTGTCCCAGCTTTGTCCCGCTGGGTCCTCCCTGTGTCCCCCGCTGTGTCCCGCTCTGTCCCCCACTGTGTCTCCGGCTTTGTCCCCACTGTGTCCCGCTGTGTCCCACTCTGTTTCCCGTTGTGTCCCCAGCTGTTTAAACCGCTGAGTCCTGCTGTGTCCCCGCTGTGTCCCGCTGTGTCCCGCTGTGTCCCTCTGTGTCCCACGCTTTGTCCCGCTGTGTCTTGTTATGTCCCGCTGTGTCCCCCGCTGTGTCCCGCTGTGACCCCGCTGTGTCCCGCTGTGTCCCAGCTGTGTCCCCGCTATGGCCCCCGCTGTGTCCCGCTGTGCTCCCCGCTGTGTCCCCGCTGTGTCTCTCGCTGTGTCCCACTTTGTCCCCTCTGTGTCCGGCTGTGTTCCGCTTTGTCCCCGCTTTGTCACTGCTTTGTCCCGCTGTGTCCCGCTGTGTCCCACTCTGTGTTCTGTTGTGTCCCCAGCTGTGTACACCGCTATGTCCCGCTGTGTCCCCGCTATGTC
Organism: Dipodomys merriami; assembly: GCF_024711535.1. NCBI lineage: Eukaryota > Metazoa > Chordata > Mammalia > Rodentia > Heteromyidae > Dipodomys > Dipodomys merriami. The sequence continues at coordinate 12,857 of NW_027204645.1, read as the reverse complement.
GGCTGTGTACCGCTGTGTCTCACTGTGTCCCACGCTGTGTCCCAGCTGTGTCCTCGCTGTGTCCCCCTCGCTGTGTCCCAATGTGTACCCGCTGTGTCCCGCTGTGTCCCGCTGTGACCCCGCTATGTCCCGCTGTGTCCCACTGTGTCCCCTGCTTTGTCCCGCTGTGTACCCGCAGTGTCACTACTGTGTCGCCCTGTTTCCCGCTGTGTCCCGTTGTGTCCAGATTTTTCCCCCGCTGCGTCCCCCGCTGAGTCCTCTCTGTGTCCTCGCTGTGTCCCGCTGTGTCTTCGCTGTGTCCTCGGCTGTCCCCCGCTTTGTCCCCCGCTGTGTCCCGTTCTGTCTCCCGCGGTGTCCCCCGCTTTGTCCCTGCTGTGTCCCGCTGTGTCCCCGCTGTGTCCCGCTGTTTCCTCCCTGTGTCCCCCGATGTGTCCCCCGCTCTGCCCCTCAGTGTCTCCCGCTGTGTCCCACTGTGTCCCGCTGTTTCATCGCTCTGTCCTCCGCTGTGTCCTGCTGTGTCCTCGCTGTGTCCCTGCTGTGTCCCCCCTGTGTCCCGCTATGTCCTCGCTGTTTCCCTCGTTGTGTCCCGCTGTGTCCCCCGCTGTGTCCCCGCGGTGTCCCGCTGTGTCCTCGCTGTGTCCCGCTGTGTCCCACTGTGTTCTCGCTGTGTCCCCCGCTATGTCCCGCAGTGTCCTCTCTGTGTTCCCCGCAGTGTAGCGCTGTGTCCCCCGCTGTGTCCCGCTGTGTCCCGCTGTGTTACGCTGTGTCCCCCGCTGTGTCCAGCTGAGTCCCCGCTGTGTCCCGCTGTGTCCCCCGCTCTGTCCCCCGCTGTGTTCCGCTGTATACCCCGCTGTGTCCCGCTGTGTCCTCTCTGTGTTCCTCGCTGTGTAGCGCTGTGTCCCCCGCTGTGTCCCGCTGTGTCCCCGATGTGTCAGGCAGTTTCCCGCTGTGACCCGCTGTGTCCTCCGCTGTGTCCCGCTGTGTACCCGCAGTTTCCCCACTGTGTCCCGCTGTGTTGTGCTGTGTCCAGTGGTATCCTGCTTTCTCCCCCGCAGTGTCCCCCACTGAGTACCCGCTGTGTCCCCGTTGTGTCCCTCTGTGTCCTCCCTGTTTCCCCCGCTGTGTCCCTCTCTATCCCCCGCTGTGATTCCCGCTTTGTCCCCGCTGTGTCCCGCTGTGTCCCCCAGTGTGTCCCGTTGTGTCCCCGCTGTGTCCTGCTGTGTCCCCGCTGTGTCCCACTTTGTCCCGTTGTGTCCCGCTGTTTCCTGCTGTGTCCCCGCTGTGTCCCACTGTGTCCCGTTGTGTCCCGCTTTGTCCCTGCTGTGTCACGCTGTGTCACGCTGTGTCCCCCTCGGTGTCCCGTTGTGTCCCTCTGTGTCCTCACTGTTTCCCTCATTGTGTCCCGTTGTGTCCCCAGCTGTGTACCCTGCTTGTCCCGCTGTGTCCCGCTATGTCCCGCTGTGTGCTCCGCTGTGTCCCGCTGTGTCCCCGCTCTGTCCCGATGTGTCCAGCTGTGTTTCCCGCTGTGTACCCGCTGTGTCTCTCGCTATGTCCCCCTGTGTCACCACTGTGTCCCGCTCTGTTCCCGCTGTGTCCTGCTTTGTCCCCCCTGTCCCCCGGTGTGTCCCTGCTGTTCCCCGCTATGTACCCCCCTGTGTCCCGCTGTGTCCCGCTGTGTCTCCGCTGTGTCCCCGCTGTGTCCCAATGTGTCCCTGCTGTGTCATGCTGTGTCCCGCGCTGTGTCCCGTTGTGTCCCCGCTGCGTCTCCTGCTGTATCCCGCTGTGTCCAGCTGTGTCCCCGCTGTGTCCCGCTGTGTCCGCTGTGTCCTCTCTTTGTCCCCCGCTGTGTCCCGCTGTGTCCTGGCTGTGTCCCCAGCTGTGTCCCGCTGTGTCCCGCTGTGTCCCCGCTGTGTCCCCCATGTGTCCCACTGGGTCTCCGCTGTGTCCCAATGTGTGCTCGCTGTGTCCCCCACAGTGTCCCACTGTGTCCCCACTGTTTCCCCCCGCTGTGTCAAGCTGTGTCCCGCTGTGTCCCCCTCGGTGTCCCGTTTTGTCCCTCTGTGTCCTCGCTTTATCCCTCATTGTGTCCCGCTGTGTCCCCAGCTGTGTACCTTGCTTGTCCCGCTTTGTCCCGCTATGTCCCGCTGTGTGCTCCGCTGTGTCCCGCTGTATCCCCGCTCTGTCCCGCTGTGTCCAGTTGTGTTCCCCGCTGTGTACCCGCTGTGTCTCTCGCTGTGTCCCCCTGTGTCACCGCTGTGTCCCGCTGTGTCCCACTGTGTCCCCGCTGTGTCTCCGCTGTGTCCCTCGCTTGTCCCGCTCTCTCCCCGCTGTGTCCTGCTGTGTCCCCGCTGTCCCCCGGTGTGTCCCTGCTGTTCCCCGCTATGTACCCCACTGTGTCCCGCTGTGTCTCCGCTGTGTCCCACTGTGTCCCACTGTGTCCCTGCTGTGTCCTTCTGTGTCCCGCGCTGTGTCCCATTGGGTCCACGCTGCGTCTCCTGCTGTATCCCGCTGTGTCCAGCTGTGTCCCCGCTGTGTCCCGCTGAGTCCGCTGTGTCCTCGCTTTGTCCCCCGCTTTGTCCCGCTGTGTCCTGGCTGTGTCCCCAGCTGTGTCCCGCTGTGTCCCGCTGTGTCCCCGCTGTGTCCCCCGCTGTGTCCCACTGTGTCCCGCTGTGTCCCGCTGTGTCCCCGCTGTGTCCCCCGCTGTGTCCCACTGGGTCTCCGCTGTGTCCCACTGTGTCCTCGCTGTGTCCCCCGCAATGTCCCAGTGTGTCCCCACTGTGTCCCCCGCTGTGTCCCGCTGTGTCCCGCTGTGTCCCCCTCGGTGTCCCGTTGTGTCCCTCTGTGTCCTCGCTGTATCCCTCATTGTGTCCCGCTGTGTCCCCTCTTTGTCCCCGCAGTGTCCCCACTGTGTTCCGCTGTGTTCCCCTGTGTCCCATGCTGTGTCCTGCTTTGTCCCCCGCTATGTCCCAGGCTGAGTCCCCGCTGTGTCCCCACTTTGTCCCGCTGGGTCCTCCCTGTGTCCCTGCTGTGTCCCGCTGTGTCCCGCTGTGTCCCCCGCTGTGTCCCACTGGGTCTCCGCTGTGTCCCACTGTGTCCTCGCTGTTTCCCACGCAGTGACCCAGTGTGTCCCCACTGTGTCCCCCGCTGTGTCCCGCTGTGTCCCCGCTCTGTTCCCCGCTCTGTCCCCTGCTGTGTCCAGCTGTGTCCTGCTGTGTTCCCCTCGGTGTCCCGTTGTGTCCCTCGGTGTCCTCGCTGTATCCCTCATTGTGTCCCGCTGTGTCCCCTCTTTGTCCTCCGCTGAGTCCCCGCTGTGTCCCCCCTCTGTCCCTCTGTGTCCTCCCTGTTTCCCCCGCTGTGTCCCGCTCTATCCCCCGCTGTGATTCCCACTTTGTCCCCGCTGTGTCCCGCTGTGTCCCGTTGTGTCCCCGCTGTGTCCTGCTGTGTCCTGAGTCCCCGCTGTGTCCCCGCTGTGTCCCGCTGTGTCCTCCCTGTGTCCCCCGCTGTGTCCTGCTCTATACTCCGCTGTGATTCCCGCATTGTCCCTGCTGTGTCCCGCTGTGTCCCACGCTGTGTCCCGCTCTGTCCCCCGCTGTGTCCCACTGTGTCCCGCTGTGTCCCCTCTGTGTCCCCGTTGTCTCCAGCTGTGACCCCCGTTGTTTCCCACTCTGTGTCCCGATGTGTCCCCCGCTTTGTACCCCGCTATGTCCCGCTGTGTTCCGCTATGTCCCGCTGTGCTCCCCGCTGTGTCCCCGCTGTGTCTCTCCCTGTGTCCCACTGTGTCGGCGCTGTGTCCGGCTGTGTCCCGCTGTATCCCTGCTGTGTCCCCGCTTTGTCCCTCTGTGTCCCGCTGTGTCCCGCTGTGGCCCGCTGTGTCCCGCTGTGTCCCACTCTGTGTCCCGTTTTGTCCCCTGCTGTGTACACCGCTATGTCCCGCTGTGTACCCGCTGTGTCCGGCTGTGTCCCACCGTGTCCCACGCTGTGTCCCAGCTGTGTTCCCGCTCTGTGCCCCTCGCTGTGTCCCACTGTGTCCCCGCTGTGTCCGGCTGTGTCCCACTGTGTCCCACGCTGTGTCCCAGTTGTGTCCCCGCTCTGTCCCCCTCACTGTGTCCCACTGTGTCCTGCTGTGACCCCGCTGTGTCCCGCTGTGTCCCGCCGTGTCCCCTGCTTTGTCCCACTGTGTCCCCACAGTGTCTCTGCTGTGTCCCCCTGTTTCCCGCTGTATCCCGTGGTGTCTGGCTTTGTCCCCCGCTGTGTCCCCCGCTGAGTCCCCTCTGTGTCCTCGCTGTGTCCCCCTGTGTCTTTGCTGTGTCCGCGGCTGTCCCCTGCTTTGTCCCCAGCTGTGTCCCTCTGTGTCCCCCGCTGTGTCCCGCTGTGTTCTGCTGTGTCCTCGCTGTTTCCCCCACTGTGTTCCCCGCTGTGTAGTGCTGTGTCCCCCGCTGTGTCCCCCTGTCCCCCGATGTGTCCGGCTTGGTCCCGCTGTGTCCCCTGCTTTTTCCCGCTGTGTCCCCGCAGTGTCACTGCTGTGTCCCCCTGTTTCCCGCTGTGTCCCGTGGTGTCCAGCTTTGTCCCCCGCTGTGTCCCCCGCTGAGTCCCCTCTGTGTCCTCGCTGTGTCCCGCTGTGTCTTCGCTGTGTCCGCGGCTGTCCCCCGCTTTGTCTCCCGCTGTGTTCCGCTGTGTCCCGCTGTGTCCCGCGCTGTGTCCCCCGCTGTGTCCCGCTGTCTCTCGCTGTGTCTTCGCTATTTCCCCCCCTTTGTTCCCCACTGTGTAATGCTGTGTCTCCTGCTGTGTCCCGCTGTGTCCCGCTCTGTCCTTGCTGAGTCCGCCGCTGTGTCCCCCGCTGTGTCCCCGCTGTGTCTCCGCTTTGTCCCGCTGTGTCCCGCTGTTTCCAGCTGTGTCCTTGCTGTGTCCCTCGCTGTGTCCCCCGCTGTTTCCCGCTGTGTCCCGCTGTGTCCCCGATGTGTCACGCAGTGTCCCGCTGTGTCCCCGCTGTGTCCCCGCTGTGTTACGCTGTGTCCCCCGCTGTTTCCAGCTGAGTCCCCGCTGTGTCCCGCTGTGTCCCCCGCTTTGTCCCCTGCTGTGTTCCGTTGTGTTCCCCGTTGAGTCCCGCGGTGTCCCGCTGTGTCCTCGGCTGTGTCCAGCTGTGTCCCCGCAGTTTCCCCACTGTGTCCCGCTGTGTTGCGCTGTGTCCCGTGGTGTCCTGCTTTTTCCCCCGCTGTGTCCCCCGCTGAGTCCCCGCTGTGTCCCCCTGTGTCCCTCTGTGTCCTCCCTGTTTCCCCCGCTGTGTCCCGCTCTATCCCCCGCTGTGATTCCCGCTTTGTCCCTGCTGTGTCCCGCTGTGTCCCGCTGTGTCCCCACCTGTGTCCCGTTGTGTCCCTGCTGTGTCCTGCTGTGTCCCCGCTCTGTGCCACTGTGTCCCGTTGTGTCCCGCTGTGTCTTGCTGTGTCCCCGCTCTGTCCCCGCTGTGTCCCACGCTGTGTCCTGAGTCCCCGCTGTGTCACCCTGTGTGCTCCCTGTGTCCCCCGCTGTGTCCTGCTCTATCCCCCGCTGTGATTCCCGCTTTGTCCCTGCTGTGTCCCGCTGTGTCCCGCTGTGTCTCCTTTGGTGTCCCGTTGTGTCCCTCTGTGTCCTCGCTGTATCCCTCATTGTGTCCTGCTGTGTCCACAGCTGTGTACCCTGCTTGTCCCGCTCTGTCCCGCTATGTCCCGCTGTGTGCTCCGCTGTGTCCCCGCTCTGTCCCACTGTGTCCAGCTGTGTTCCCCGCTGTGTACCCGCTGTGTCTCTTGCTGTGTCCCCTTTGTCACCGCTGTGTCCCGCTGTGTCCCCGCTGAGTCTCCGCTGTGTCCCCCGCTTGTCCCGTTCTGTCCCCGCTGTGTCCTGCTGTGTCCCCGCTGTCCCCCGGTGTGTCCCTGCTGTTCCCCGCTATGTAACCCACTGTGTCCCGCTGTGTCTCGCTGTGTCTCCGCTGTGTCCCCGCTGTGTCCCACTGTATCCCTGCTGTGTTCCGCTGTGTCCCGCGCTGTGTCCCATTGTGTCAACGCTGCGTCTCCTGCTGTATCCCGCTGTGTCCCCGCTATGTCCCGCTGTGTCCGCTGTGTCCTCGCTTTGTCCCGCGCTGTGTCCCGCTGTGTCCTGGCTGTGTCCCGCTGTGTCCCGCTGTGTCCCCGCTGTGTCCCTCGCTGTGTCTCACTGGGTCCCCACTGTGTCCCACTGTGTCCTCGCTGTGTCCCCCACAGTGTCCCACTGTGTCCCCACTGTGTCCCCCGCTGTGTCCCGCTGTGTCCCGCTGTGTCCCCCTCGGTGTCCCGTTGTGTCCCTCTGTGTCCTCGCTGTATCCCTCATTGTGTCCTGCTGTGTCCCCTCTTTGTCCCCGCACTGTTTCCACTGTGTTCCGCTGTGTTCCGCTGTGTCCCACGCTGTGTCCTGCTTTGTCCCCCGCTATGTCCCAGGCTGAGTCCCCGCTGTGTCCCCTCTTTGTCCTGCTGGGTCCTCCCTGTGTCCCCAGCTGTGTCCCGCTGTGTCCCGCTGTGTCCCGCTGTGTTCCCCGCTGTGTCCCCGCTGTGTCTCTCGCTGTGTCCCGCTGTGTCCCCGATGTGTCACACAGTGTCCCGGTGTGTCCCCGCTGTGTCCCCGCTCTGTCACGCTGTATACCCTTCTGTGTCCAGCTGAGTCCCCGCTGTGTCCCCCCTCTGTGTTCTGTTTTGTTCACCGATGAGTCCCGCTGTGTCCCCCGCTGTGTCCCCGCAGTGTCCCTACTGTGTTCCGCTGTGTTCTGCTGTGTCCCGTGGTGTCCTGCTTTTTCCTCTGCTCTGTCCCCGGCTGAGTCCCCGCTGTGTCCCCGCTCTGTCCCGCTGGGTCCTCCCTGTGTCCCTCGCTGTGTCCCGCTCTGTCCCCCACTGTGTCTCCCGCTTTGTCCCCACTGTGTCCCGCTGTGTCCCGCTGTGTCCCGCTGTGTCCCACTCTGTGTCCTGTTGTGTCCCCAGCTGTGTAAACCGCTGAGTCCTGCTGTGTCACCGCTGTGTCCCGCTGTGTCCCGCTGTGTTCCGCTGTGTCCCATGCATTGTCCGGCTGTGTCCTGCTATGTCCCGCTGTGTCCCCCACTGTGTCCCGCTGTGACCCGCTGTGACCCCGCTGTGTCCCGCTGCGTCCCGCTGTGTCCCCTGATTTGTCCCGCTGTGTCCCCGCAGTGTCACTGCTGTGTCCCCCTGTTTCCCGCTGTGTCCCGTGGTGTCCAGCTTTGTCCCCAGCTGTGTCCCCTGCTGAGTCCCCTCTGTGTCCTCGCTGTGTCCCGCTGTGTCTACGCTGTGTCCGCGGATGTCCCCCGCTTTGTCCCCCGCTGTGTCCGCCGTTTGTCGCTGCTGTGTTCCGCTTTGTCCCTGCTGTGTCCCACTGTGTCCTCCCTGTGTCCCCCGATGTGTCCCCCGCTCTGTCCCTCAGTGTCCCCCGCTGTGTCCCACTGTGTCCCGCTGTTTCCCCCGCTGTGTTCCCCCTGTGTAGTGCTGTGTCCCCCGCTGTGTCCCCGCTCTGTCCAGCTGTGTCCCGCTGTGTCCCACTGTGTCCCACGCTGTGTCCCAAATGTGTCCCCGCTATGTCTCTCTCTGTGTCCCACTGTATCCCCGCTGTGTCCTTCCTGTGTCCCCCGCTGTGTCCCGCTCTATCCCCTTCTGTGATTCCCGCTTTGTCCCTGCTGTGTCCCGCTGTGTCCCCCTCGGTGTCCCGTTGTGTCCCTCTGTGTCCTCGCTGTATCCCTCATTGTGTCCCACTGTGTCCCCAGCGGTGTACCCTGATTGTCCCGCTGTGTCCCGCTATGTCCCACTGTGTGCTCCGCTGTGTCCCGCTGTGTCCCTGCTCTGTCCGCTGTGTCATCGCTGTGTCCCGCTGTGTCCCGCTGTGTCCCCGTTGTGTCTCACGTGTGTCCCGCTGTGACTCCGCTGTGTCCCGCTGTGTCCCAGCTGTGTCCGCGCTATGTCCCCCACTGTGTCCTGCTGTGCTCCCCGCTGTGTCCCAGCTGTGTCCCCGCTGTGTCGCGTTGTGTCCTGCTGTGTCCCCCGCTGTGTCCCGCTGTGTCACACTGTGACGCACACTGTGTCCCGCTGTGTCCCCGCTGTGTCCTGCTGGGTCCCCGCTGTGTCCCACTGTGTCCCGCTCTGTCCCTGCTGTGTCCCGCTGTGTCCCGCTGTGCCCCGCTGTGTCCCGCTGTGTCCCCTCTGTGTCCGGCTGTGTCTCGCTGTGTCCCTCGCTGTGTCCCGCTGTGTCCCGCTGTGTCCTCGCTGTTTCCCCCGCTGTGTCCCGCTGTGTCCCCCGCTGTGTCCCCTCGGTGTCCCACTGTGTCCCGCTGTGTTCTAGCTGTGTCCCCCGCTGTGTCCCGCTGTGTCATCGCTGTGTTCCCCGCTGTGTAGCGCTGTGTCCCCCGCTGTTTCCCGCTGTGTCCTGCTGTGTCCTCGCTGTGTCCTAAGCTGTGTCCCCCGCTGTGTCCCCGCTGTGTCCCCGCTGTGTCCCGCTGTGTCCCGCTGTTTCCAGGTGTGTCCTTGCTGTGTCCCCCACTGTGTCCCCCGCTGTGTCCCTGCTGTGTCTCCGCTGTGTCCCCGCTCTGTCACGCTGTATACCCCGCTGTGTCCAGCTGAGTCCCCGCTGTGTCCCGCTGTGTCCCCCACTGTGTCCCCCTCTGTGTTCCATTGTGTTCACCGATGAATCCCCTTGTGTCCCGCTGTGTCCCCGCAGTGTCCCCACTGTGTTCCGCTGTGTTTCGCTGTGTCCTGGGGTGTCTTGCTTTGTCCCCCGCTGTGTCCCGCTCTGTCCCCCATTGTGACTCCCGCTTTGTCCCCACTGTGTCCCGCTGTGTGCAGCTGTGTCCCGCTCTGTCCCACTCTGTGTCCCGTTGTGTCCCCAGCTCTGTACACCGCTGTGTCCCGCTGTGTCCCCGCTGTGTCCCGCTGTGACCCCGCTGTGTCCCTCTGTGTCCCAGCTGTGTCCCCGCTATGTCCCCCGCTGCGTCCCGCTGTGCTCCCCGCTGTGTCCCCGCTGTGTCTCTCGCTGTGTCCCACTGTGTCCCCGCTGTGTCCCGCTGTGTCCCGCTGTGTCCTAGCTGTGTCCCGCTGTGTCCCGCTGTGTCCCGCTGTGTCCCACTGTGTCCCCGCTGTGTCCCGATGTAGCCCTGGTGTTTCCCCCCTGTGTCCCCTTCTGTGTCCCCCGCTGTGTCCCCGCTGTGTCCCACGCTGTGTCCCTCGCTGTGTCCCGCTGTGTCCCTGCTGTGTCCCACTGTGTCACGCTGTGTCCATGCTGTGTCCCTGCTGTGTCCATCTGTGACCCGCTGTGTCCCCGCTGTGTCACGCTGTGTCCCGCTGTGTCCCGCTGTGTCCTCGCTCTGTCCCCCTCTGTCCCCGCTGTGTCACGCTGTGTCACCGCTCTGTCCCTGCTGTTTCCCCCGCTGTGTCCCGCTGTGTGTTCACTGTGTTTCCCGCTGTGTAGCGCTGTGTCCCCCGCTTTGTCGCGCTGTTTTCGGCTGTGTCCCCAATGTGTCACACAGTGTCCCACTGTGTCCCCGCTGTGTCCCCACTGTGTCAGGCTGTATACCCTGCTGTGTCCAGCTGAGTCCCGCTGTGTCCCGCTGTGTCCCCGCCGTGTCCCCACTGTGTTCCGCTGTGTTCCGCTGTGTCCCGTGGTGTCCTGATTTGTCCCCCGCTATGTCCCCCACTGAGTCCCTGCTCTGTTCTCGCTGTGTTCTGCTGGGTCCTCCCTGTGTCCCCCACTGTGTCCCCGCTCTGTCCTGTTGTGTCCCGCTGTGTCCCCGATTTGTCCGTCTCTTTCCCCACTGTGTCCCCCTGTGTCCCCGTTCTGTCCCCGCTTTGTCCCCGGCTGAGTCCCCGATGTGTCCCCGCTCTGTCCCGCTGTGTCCTCCCTGAGTCCCCCGCTGTGCCCCACTCAAACCCCCGCTGTGATTCCCGCTTTGTCCCTGCTGTTTCCCGCTGTGTCCCGCTGTGTCCCGCTGTGTACCCCTCTGTGTCCCGTTGTGTCCCCAGCTGTGTTCCCCGCTGTGTCCCGTTGTGTCCCCGCTGTATCGACGCTTTGTCCCGCTGGTTACCGCTTTGTCCTCGCTGTGTCCCCCGCTGGGACCCACTGTGTCCCCTGCTGTGTCCCCCGCTGTGTCCCCCACTGTGTCCCTCTGTTTCCTTCTATGTCCCCGCTTTCTCCCCCGCTGTGACCCAATGTGTCCTCCCTGTGTCCCGCTCTGTCCCGATGTGTCCTCACTGTGTCCCCTGCTGTGTCCCCGCTGTCTCCCCGCTGTGTCTACGCTGTGTCCCGCTGTGTCCCACTGTGTCCACGATGTGTCACGCAGTGTCCTGCTGTGTCCCCGCTGTTTCCCTTTGTGTCCCCAGCTGTGTACCCCGCTGTGTCCTGCTGTGTCCTCGCTGTGTTTCCCGCTGTGTAGCGCTCTGTCCCCCGCTGTGTCCCGCTGTGTCCCCGATGTGTCCCGCTGTGTCCCCCGCTGTGTCCCCGCTGTGTCCCCGCTGTGTCACGCTGTATACCAAGCTGTGTCCAGCTGAGTCCCCGCTGTGTCACGCTGTGTCCCCCGCTCTGTCCCCCGCTGTGTTCCGTTGTGTTCACCGATGAGTCCCGCTGTGTCCCGCTGTGTCCCCGCATTGTCCCCACTGTGTTCCACTGTGTTCCGCTGTGTCCATTGGTGTCCTGCTTTGTCCCCCGCTATGTCCCCCGCTGAGTCCCCGCTGTGTCCCCGCTGTGTCCCCGCTGTGTCCCGCTGTATCCTCCCTGTGTCCCCCGCTTTGTCCCGCTCTGTCCCCCGCTGTGTTCCCCGCTTTGTCCCCGCTGTGTCCCACTGTGTCCCGCTGTGTCCCACTCTGTGTCCCGTTGTGTCCCCAGCGGTGTACACCGTTGTGTAGCGTACTGTCCCCGCTGTGTCCCGCTGTGTCCCGCTGTGTCTCCCGCTTTGCCCCTCTGTGTCCTGCTGTGTCCCGCTGTGTCCCCCTCTGTGTCCCACTGTGACCCCGTTGTGTCCTGCTGTTTCCCGCTGTGACCGGGTGTGTCCCCGCTGTGCCCCGCTGTGTCCCCTCTTTGTCCCGCTGTGTCCCCGATGTGTCCCCATCTGTGTCCCCCGCTGTGTCCTGCTGTATCACGCTGTGTCCTCGCTGTGTCCCCCGCTGTGTCCCGCTGTGTCCCCACTGTGTCCCCCGCTATGTCCCCGCTGTGTTCCGCTGTTTCTCCGCTGTGCCCCGCTGTGTCCCGCTGTGTCCCTCTGTGTCCACGCTGTGTCCCGCTGTGTCCCAGCTGTGTCCCGCTGTGTCCTTGCTGTGTCCCCCCTGTGTCCCCTACTGTGTCCCCCGGTATCTCCCGCTTTGTCCCCTGCTGTGTCCCACTGTGTCCCGCTGTGTCTTCGCTGTGTCCCCCGCTGTGTCCCCCGCTGTGTCCTCCCTGTGTCCCCCACTGTGTCCCGCTCCATCCCCCCTGTGATTCCCGCTTTGTCCCCGCTGTGTCCCGCTGTGTCCCACACTGTGTCCCACTGTTTCCCCGCTGTCGTGCTGTGTCCCCGCTGTGTCCCACTCTGTCCCCGCTCTGTCCTGTTGTGTCACGCTGTGTCCCGATTTGTCCCGCTGTGTCCCCACTGTGTCCCCCTGTGTCCCCGTTCTGTCCCCGCTTTGTCGCCCGCTGAGTCTTCGCTGTGTCCCTGCTCTGTCCCGCTGTGTCATCCCTGTGTCCCCCGCTGTGTCCCGCTCTATCCCCCGCTGTGATTCCCGCTTTGTCCCTGCTGTGTCCTGCTGTGTCCCGCTGTGTCCCGCTGTGTCCCCCTCGGTGTCCCGTTGTGTCCCTCTGTGTCCTCGCTGTATCCCCCACTGTGTCCCGCTGTGTCCCCAGCTGTGTCCCCTGCTGTGTCCCACTGTGTCCCGCTATGTTCCGCTGTGTGCCCCGCTGTGTCCTGCTGTGTCCCCGCTGTGTCCCGCTGTGTACCCACTGTGTCTCTCGCTGTGTCCCGCTGTGTCCCCAGCTGTGTCCCCTGCTGTGTCCCGCTGTGTCCCGCTATGTCCCGCTGTGTGCCCCGCTGTGTCCTGCTGTGTCCCCGCTCTGTCCCTCTGTGTCCCGCTGTGTACCCACTGTGTCTCTCGCTGTGTCCCGCTGTGTCACCGCTGTGTCCCGCTGTGTATCCGCTGTGTCCCCCACTGTGTCCTGCTCTGTCCCCGCTGTGTCCTGCTGTGTCCGCGCTGTCCCCCGGTGTGTCCCTGCTCTTCCCCGCTATGTACCCCACTGTGTCCCGCTGTGTCCCGCTGTGTCCCGTTGTGTCCTCGCTGGGTCCGCCTCTATGTCCCCGCTGTGTAGCTCTGTGTCCCCCGCTGTGTCCCGCTGTGTTCCGCTGTGTCCCCGATGTGTCACGCAGTGTCCCGCTGTGTCCCCGCTGTGACCCCGTTGTGTCAGGCTGTGTCCCCCGATGTGTCCAGCTAAGTCCCCGTTTTGTCCCGCTCTGTCCCCCGCTCTGTCCCCCAATCTGTTCCGCTGTGTTCCCCGCTGAGTCCCGCTGTGTCCCGCTGTGTCCGCCGCTGTGTCCCGCTGTGACGCCGCAGTTTCCCCACTGTGTCCCGCTGTGTTCCGCTATGTCCCGTGGTGTCCTGCTTTGTCCCCCGATGTGTCCACCGCTGTGTCCTCCCTGTGTCCCCGGCTGTGTCCCGCTCTATCCCCCGCTGTGATTCCCGCTTTGTCCCTGCTGTGTCCCGCTGTGTCCCGCTGTGTCCCCCACTGTGTCCTGCTGTGTTCCCGCTGTGTCGTGCTGTGTCCCCTCTGTGTCCCACTGTGTCCCCGCTCTGTCCTGTTGTGTCCCGCTGTGGCCCCACTGTGTCCCCCTGTGTCCCCGTTCT
>NW_027204644.1:5000-23359 GCF_024711535.1 Dipodomys merriami | reverse complement strand
GGATTGTGTCTTAGCAGTATTGGGCTCTCTAGCGCACAGGAAACCCTTGATTCAATTCCTAGGTCCCACATACACGAAAACAGCTGGAAGTGGCACCTTGGCTCAGGTGGAAGAGCACTCGCCTCTAGCAAAAGAAGCTCCAACACAGCGCTCAGGCCCCGAGGTCAAACACCAGGATGGTCAACATAAAACAGCACTCAAAGGGACCTTGGTGATGGGTGGATGGCTATGCCCTGTAGTTCTTAGTAGATCCATCCATGCATTGTGTCTCCTTCTTTGACAGAGGGGAACTGGACACTCCTTCTGCCCTGAACACCTGGACCTGGTTAACAGCCACCCACCCAACATCTTCCACCTGAACATGAAGCAGCTGGCCCAAGAAATACTCAGGTACCTGTTGGGTGGGGCAGGGGAATACAGGCAGGCCCCAGAAGTCCTAGTGGGTCTGATAAGCTCCGGATGACCAGGCCATCCACAGGAGGCAGATGGGAGCTTAGAGAGGGTTAGAGATGTGGAGGGGACCCTTTAATGCCCTTGGCCCTACCCAGATTGCAAGCTCGATTTGCTGTCTCTGAGGGCGGTAGAGGAGTATCTAGGTGGTAGTGTCTAGAGGAGGACTAGGAGGAAATTCTAAAGAATGAGACACCATAAGCCCTGGGCTGGTGTCTCACACCTGTCATCCTGGCTATTTGGGAGGCTGAGATCCAGAGGATCCTGTTTCCCAGCCCAGGCAAGAAAGTACCATTAGAGTCTCATCTCCAATCTCCATCTGGAAGTGGTTCCATGGCTCAAATGGTAGAGCACTGGCCTTGAGCTAAAATAATCATCAGAGACAGTATACAAGCCCTGAGTTCAAGCCCCTCAACAACAACAACAAAAAAAAACGCGGAATGACACACCTTGCCTAGAAGAGATGGTGAAGGAGTGGGTGTGCTGTGGTTGGGAGACCAGGTGCTGGCCTCAATGTACAGAAATTTCTAAGTTCTCCCCAGGTTTGCCCGAGTGTGATACCACAGCAGGGTGGGCGTTGCCTTACCAAGAACTCCGGAGGTCGTAGCCTGTCTTAGGCAGGGATTGGGGTGAATGTGAGCAGGGGTGGGAAGGTAGTGTCAATTTTATTCTCTCCATCCATGGAAGTATGGTTTGACTGCTGGTGTCAAAGTCTGAAGTGAAGGATTGCATGTGATTTGTAGCCTGACAAGTTGGGTTTCCCCTGGGTATAAGAAGGTAACTGAAGCTGGGTGCTGCCAGTGGCTCACAAATGTAATCCTAGCTACTCAGGAGACTGAGATCTGAGGATTGCGAGGCTGGCTTTGAACCACTAGATAACTGGAAGTGGTGTTATGGATCCAGCGGTAGAGCGCGCACCTTCAGCTGAAGAGCTAAAGGACTGTGTGAAGGTCCAATGTTCAAACCCCATGACCAACAACCAAAAATCAGGTAGCTGAATTTTCTGCATAGCAGTGTGTACAGTAGGAAACACCATGCTGAGTTATGAGCCATTCCAGATGTGTGAGAGCCTCTGAGTTTTGTCTACAGTTGGTCTGAGGATGGTAATGCTATCTTCTCGGGGGTTGGGATGTTCAAGTGCTCAGGGACTGCTAATGCATTGGGCTACCCCTGTGTGTGTGTGTGTGTTTGTGTGTGTGTGTGTGTGTGTGTGTGTGTGCGTGCGTGCGTGTGTGTGTGTGTGTGTGTGTGTGTGTGTGTGTGTGTGTGTGTGTGTATGTATTTTTCCCTCATCTTTCTCTGACCCCTTCCTGGGCACCTGTCTGCCTCTTCCTGACTTCAGAGGGAGCCCCTCCTCCATGGCACCCTGCCTTTAGTCCCCTATGTGGGTCTACAATGAGTCCTAAATTGCCAGAGACCTGTATATTCTAGCTTTTTGTTGGTGCTCAAGTCTGGCTGTCCATAACTTTGGCCGCCTCTAGAGGATTCTGGGTCAGCAGGGCCAGCTGGCATAGGTTCTCCCCTGTCCCTGGAGGAGAGGGGCTCAGTCATGCCATGTTCTTTCCTTTTCCTCAGCTGGGCCTCTGGATGCATGTCCATCCTAGCAGGCTGGCAATGGAGTGGGGGAAGGGTGGTTGCCAATGGCTCTGGCCAACTTCAGCCTGATATCTGACTGAAGGCTGCCCAAACAAGGAGGATCTGGGGCTACATGGAAGGTGAGCCATGTTGTGTTGGAAGTATCCATTGGTGTCTAGGAACTGTAAATGTAACTTATCGCAGGAAAGTCTATCTCCCCCCCCCCCACCCAGCTGGGCCTCTCAGGTCCTTCTACAGAATTCCAGATAACCATAATACAGAGGCACAGACTAGATTCCAGGGTGAGGGTAGAGGGGGTGAGAGACTGGTATGGCCAGTACCTCAATGTTCTGGGGCATGATCCTTGACCTGGTTATGTCCCCCTTGTGTAAGTTCAATTCTTAACCCAGTGTTAGCCACACACTGGCTACTTGTGGCAGTGCTGTGGAAGTGGCAGGAATGGAAATGAGTTCTAGGATGACCAAAATCTGTATTTATGGCCTATGGGGTTGGGGATGGCAAATGGTGTTTATTTTAAAAAAAATCTCAGAGGGCTGGGAAGGTGGCTCAGTGGTAGAGTGCTTGCCTTGCATGGCTGAGGCCCTGGGCTCAATTCCTCAGCACCACATAAGCAAAAAAGAAAAAGCCGGAAGTGGCGCTGTGTCTCAAGTGGTAGAGTGCTAGCCTTGAGCTGAAGAGCTGAGGGACAGTGCCCAGACCCAGAGTTCAGGCCCCATGACCGGACCCCCCCCAAAAAAAAATCTCAGAGCTGGAACTCAGGGCCTAGGCACTGTCCCTGAGCTAACACCCTATCACTTGAATGACAGCTCACCTTTCATCTTTTTTAGTAGTTTAGTGGAGAGAAGAGTCTCATGGACTTTCTTGCCTGGACTGGCTTCAAGCTGCCATCCTATGAGCTCAGCCTAGTGAGTACTGGATAGCTGGTATGAGACATTGGCACCTGCTAAAGGTGTTAGTGTGTGTGTGTGTGTGTGTGTGTGTGTGTGTGTGTGTGTGTGTGTGTGTTCGCGTATGTGTGTGTGTGTTTGTGTGTGTGTGTTTACCGGGGCTTGAGCTCAGAGTCTAGGTGCTATCCTTTAGCTTGTTTGCACAAGGTTGGTGCTGTACCATGTGAACTAGGGTAGCTTGGCTTCCCAGCTTTTTGATGATTCATTGGAGATAAGAGTCTACCCAGGCTAGCTTTGAATCTTGATTGATCCTTGAGTAGCTAGGATTATAGGCATGAGCCACTGGCACCCAACTGCAAGGATGTCTTTTCATATGCTCTTCTGTTCTAACAGCTGTCTACTTGCCCTGGCCTAGATCTCTGAGCTCTACATCAGCTCCTAGAAGCCCCAGACTGTGTGGAGAACATAAAGCACAAACCTGATCCCATTTCTTTGTCCTCAGAGGAGGGTGTGTTTTGTCTGAAGCCTGGGTTGGAGGGGTAGATATACATGGGTGCTCAGATGGGACAGAGGGGAACTTTGTTTTATCCAAGAAGGAAAGTGTGGCCAGTTAGATAATAATAGCTCATTCTCTCATATTCCTATCTCCTCAGAGGCTGAGATCTGAGGATTGCCATTCAGTGGCAGCCCAGCTAGAAAAATCTGTGAGACTCTCTTCTGCAAATAACCACAGAAAGCTGGAAGAAAAGCTGTGGCTCAAGTGGTAGAGTGCTAGCCCTCAATGAAAAAACTCAGGGACAGAGCCCGGGCCCTGAGTTCAAACCCCTGTACCAATACGTGCACGCACACATGCGCACACACACACACACACACACACACACACACACACACACACACACACACACACACACACACACACACAAACACGTGTTAATGATGAGCTGAGGTAGAACTGTGGGCAGTCCTGAGGCATAATCATAGTAAACTCTCAAGGCAGATAAAGTTGTTTCTCCCTAAGTCCTTCTTGGGCTGAGGAGTCTGGATCATGGCAGTAAGTTCCATGGAACCTGCCCCTCCATTCATGCATGGGGCCATAGGACCAAGGGAAGGACAGTATGGATTGTCCTTTGTAGTTGGCCCATGATTGCAGACCTTCATCTGCCCCTGAGCACTGGTGAGGAACGCAGGGCTTCAAGTCCTGGGACTCCAGGGGTAGTGACTGCTACAAGCAGAGCCAGTTACCTGTGGATTCCTGAGCCTACAATCCTTTCATGAGCCCAACTCAACACCCGTCACACTTTTGTGATACTTGCGTGAGTGGGCATTACCTGCTGTGCCATCTTGCAGCTCCTGCACCTCCTGGCCCAGAACCCTGGTATGAGAATCGATTTACTTCTCAGATCCATACTGCACCCATGACAGATGCCATTCTGATGACTTGACCAATTAGCTCTGTGCCCCAAGGCTTGACCCTTTGATACTGTGGCCTACTCTGTAGGAAAAGAACTCCAAAGAGGCTGCTCTGAAGACTGGTGGGACACCTAGACATTGGGAAACCCTCAGGAGTCCACTGGAAAGTACTCTGCCACAGAGTGAGGTCCAAGCAGGCCAGGTGTTGGTCATGGTGCTTGAACTCTGGGCCTGGGTGCTGTCCCCCAGCTCTTCAGCTTACCAATTGAGCCACAGCGCCACTTCCAGTTTTCTGGAGGTTCCTTGGAGATCAGAGTCTCCCAGACTTTCCGGACTGGGCTGGCTTTGAACCGCGATCCTCAGGTCTCAGCCTCCTGAGGAGCTAGGAGGACAGGTGTGAGCCACTGGTGCCGGGCTGATCTGGAGTTTCACTACAGTGGACTAGGAGCTCCTGAAAGCATTTCTTTATTTTTTTTTTGGTGCCAGTACTGGGGCTTGAATTGAGGGGTCTGGACTTTGGTCTCTTAGCTTTTTCCCTCAATGCTGGCACTCTATTACTTGAGCCACAGCGCCATTTCTGGCTTTTGGTAGTTCTTCGGCAAGAAGAATCTCAGTGACTTTCCTCCCTCTGATCTCAGTCTCCTGAGTAGCTAGGAATTACAGGGGTTGAGCCACTAGTGGTATTAGGCTAGAAGCTTTTCTTTATTTGGGGAGGGGGTCCAGTTGTGGGGCCTGAACTCTGGGACTGGGCACTGTCCCTCAGCTCTTCAGCTCAAGGCTAGCGCTCTACCACTTGAGCCACAGTGCCACT
Source organism: Dipodomys merriami (assembly GCF_024711535.1). NCBI lineage: Eukaryota > Metazoa > Chordata > Mammalia > Rodentia > Heteromyidae > Dipodomys > Dipodomys merriami. The sequence goes on along the minus strand of NW_027204644.1, from coordinate 18,205 downwards.
TCCAGCTTTTTTCTTTTTTGCTTATGTGGTGCTGAGGAATCGAACCCAGAGCCTCAGGCATGCAAAGCAAGTGCTCTACCATTGAGCCACCTTCCCAGCCCCTAGAAGCTTTTCTTAAGTAAGTGTTCTTCCCTGCATTTGCCCTGACTCCTCCATGCAAAGGAGTCCTGAGGGTCAGGAGCTATGAAAAAATAGGCTTCCAGCCACAGGAAATGGCTGGGGTCCATGGTGAAAAGACAAGCTAATCTTTCCCCTGGATCTCATTCTGTGACCCCAACCTGTGCCCTACCTGTGACTCAAGTACAAACCTTGACACAGCCTTGAATGTCCTGCCAGACTTGTTTGAAGCCCCAGAACCTTCATTCCACCCACACCACGTGCTCTAAACCACACCTCAGGACCGTTGCCCATTCTGGACTTTCTGCTTGAAGCTCTCTGTCCTCTTTCACATCTTAGAACACCTGTGGAATTTTGGCACTGGTTATATCACCTCGTGAAGCAAGTCTTTCCTTCCAATCTCCCTCTTTTTGTTTTAGTATTAAGTTTCTAGAGATGAAACTTGTGCAGGCTGACTGGCAAATGCTTTATCTTGATGTGTGTGTGTGTGTGTGTGTGTGTGTGTGTGTGTGTGTGTGTGTGTGTGTGTGTGTGTGTGTGTGTGAGGTTGTATGTCTGTGTGTGTGTGTGTGTGCATGTGTGTGCCATTCCTGGGGTTTGAATTCATGGCCTGGATGGTATTCTATCCCTGAGCCTTTGTGCTCAAGGTTAGCGCTCTACTACTTGAACCACAGCTCTACTTCTGGCTTTTTGGGTGTTTAATTGGAGAAAAATGTCTCATATAGACTTTCCTGCTTACAATTGTCATCCTCAGGTCTTAGCCTCCTAAGTAGCTAAGATTATAGGGGTGAGCCACTAGCACCTGTCCTCTACCCTACCTTTTACCTATAATCTCGGCCCTCCTCTGAGTCCCAGAACAATATATATCACCACGCTGACTTTTTTTTTGCCAGTCATGGGGCTTGAACTCAGGGTATGGGCATGTTCCTGAGCTTCTTTTGCTCAAGGCTAGCACTCTACCACTTAAGCCCCAGTGCCACTTTTGGCTTTTTCTGTTTCTGTGGTACTGAAGAATAGAATCCAAGGCTTCATGCATGTGTGCTATGTAAGCACTCTACCACTAAGCCACATACACAACCCAAGGCTCACTTCTAATGGAAGTTATGAGGGTGAGGTATATTAGCTTACCTCTTTCATTGTAGAAATCTTTGACTATTTCATATATTTGCCAATATTTGGGACCAGCCTGTGACTTGGCAATGAGGAATGATAAATGAGTGATAGCGACCAGGCCCCGGAGGACTAGGCTCATATCATACAGAGGGATAGAGAATAAGAAGCCAAAACTTTGGACAACAACTATAGCCTAGAACTGTGGTCTCCCTGGAGGCAGTTTCTGGCTTCTAGGTGTCCTCTGCCAGAACATAAGGCTTCAGTTCTTTAAATGGCAGAGAAGGATGCTTTGTTCAAGTTGCTGGCTCAGACTTAGTACTCTCTGAGGGCTTGTCCCAGCTTGCCCAGTTTGGGTGTCTGGGCATGGGCAACCTGCTGAATGCTCATCATCCATACAAAGAAAAAAGGAGTTATTGCCTCCTCTTTTTTTTTTGGCAGGTCTGTGGTTGTACTACGAGCCTAGGCTCTGTCCATGAGCTCCTTTTGCTCAAGTGTAGCACTCTGCCCTTGAGTCTGAGACCCATTCATGGTTTTTCTTTTTCATGTGACCTCTTAGAAAGAAGGGTATTATGAACTTTCCCGCCCTGACTGAATTCAAATTGGCATTCTTTATATCTCAGCCTCCTAAGGAGCTAGGATTATAGGCAGGTACCATTGACACCTTGATTTCTTTTCTTCTTGTTCTTTTTTTAATCATAACAATCTGAAATCTTCACGGTGTCATTCCAATGGTTTGCATTCAAATTAAACTACTCAGGCTTGGAGTTTGAATGCTAGGTCTGCCACCCACAAATGGAGGGAGATCCTGAAAAACTCATTCTTGTTCATGTGAATGCTAATGGACTGTTATAAAAGTAATAATTAAATGTGCAGTTGCTCCATGATTCTATTTTAGAATGTCAAAAAAATAATTATTGGATTTATACCTTCGATTCTAGCATCATGATATGATTAAGGATATTGACTAATTTTTAATTAATGCTTCATTAAATGGTAGCATAATTTAATAACTAATAATTGGTAATTATATATATATAATTTAATATCCTCACAGTCCCTCTTTCTCTCTCTATATGTATATATATATTTATACATATACATATATATATATATATATCAATCTACATATCTATCAACCTATATCATCATACCTATGATCAGGCCACACTAGTCCCATAGGTCCTCAGATTATAGGTCCTCAGAACTTCCTGGCAGCTCAGTTTGCCAGAGTCTGGTCTGCTAAGACTGTGACCCCATTTATGGATTGGGCATGGTAGTCTGTGAGTTGAAATCCCAGGATGGCCAAAAATTTATTCTTTGTAGTAAGAAGCCAATTTTGACACATTGTTTTCCTTCTCTGCGAAAGTCCTTGACCTCAGTTTGATGTATAAAATATACCTTATGTGATATGATATAATAAAAGGAAAGGAAGGGATATGAAGGGTAAACAAAGGAGTAGGCTGCAATGCTTGATAAGAAATGTACGCATTAACCTGCCCATGTAATTTAACACCTCTGTACAGTGTGTTCACAAAAACAAAAAATAAAAAAGGACCAATAGAAAGACCACGGATTGGGAGAAGACCTTTACTAGCCATACAATTGACAAGAGTCTCATCTAAAGTATACCTGGAACTCAAAAAATTAAATCCCCCAACAACAAATCCTCAAAGAAATAACTGCCCAATAAATAAGTGGGATAAAGACTTATAGAGGAACTTCTCTGAAGTGGAATGAAGGATGGCCAATAGACATATAAAGAAATGCTCAACTTCCCTAGCCATAAAAGAAATGCAAATCGAAACAACATTGAGATACCACCTCGCCCCAGTTAGAATGGCTATAATCAAGAACTCTAATAACAACAGATACTGTAGGGGATGTGGACAGAAGGGTACCTACTGCATTGTTAGTGGGAGCGTATACTTGTTCAACCACTTTTAAAGTAGTATGGAGGTTCCTCTAAACACTCCACATAGAGCTCCAATATGACCTAGCAATCCCACTTTTGTGCACTTATACAAATGATCCAAAATAAGACCATACTAAAGCTATCAGCACAACTATGAATATGGAACCAACCTAGATGCCCCTCAGTAGATGAATGGATCAAAAAAATGTGGTACATATACACAATATAATTCTATGCCTACACCAAAAAGAATGACATATCCCCCTTTTTTTTAGGAAATGGAAACTATTATATGAAGTGAAGTAAGCCAGGCCCAAAGAAACATAGGTCCCATGGTTACCCTTATTTGCAATAACTAGTATATGTCTGAGACAAGCAGAAATGGTCAGATAAGTTGATGTTAGGCAAAATGAACTCCAAGATAATGACTCAAGTGGTTTTTCTTTCTTGCTATTGTTTCTAACTTATTTATAAGATGATAACTTTGTTGCTTTGTATGTCTCTCCCCCACAGTATAACCCCTGTTTTCACTGTATGTGATATTGGTATAATTTGAGGAGGGGAAGGAAAAAAACAAATTGTTTAATTAGGGATGAGGTTGACCCACTGAAATAATTAGATGTACAAGATGTTATGTTGAAAGATGAACTTTACAACTTTGGCTGGGGAAAGGTTGGGCAGGGAGAGAAGATGGGAGGGCAGGGATGGTATGGGGAAACAAAGGAGGAGGCAACAATGCTTGGTAAGTAATGTATTCATTACCTTGCTCTGGTAAGTGTAACCCCTCTGTATGGTATCTTCACAATAAAAATTTTATTAACAATAAAAAAAGAAAAGAAAATCATTCCTATCCATGGTAATGCTTAATGGAATTTATAAAAGTTACAATTTAATTGACAGTTAGTTCATGATTCTCTTATAGAATGCCACACAAAAATTATTGGATTATGTCTTCCATTCTAACACCCTGGTTTGGTTCTCCTAATTAGAATACTGACTTATTTTACATTGATACTTTAGTAAGTATTCAACCATGATATTGCATTAAATGGAGACCTAATTTAATAACTAATAATTCATAATTTATATAATTTAATATCCTCACATTGTCTCTCACATATATATAGCAAACTAAACATGTATCTATCTATCTATATATTGATCAATCTATCTATCTATCTGTCTATATCTATCTTTCTATATCTATATCTATGCCTATATCTAACAATCTATTTATTTATATTATATATATATATATATCCTCAGAACTGGCTGGAAGCTCATTTTGCCAAAGGCTTTTGTTCTACAACTGACCCATTCATAAATTATGCATTGTGGGCTGTGAGTTCAAATCCCAGCATTGCCAAAAGTTTATATGTGCAGTAAGAACCAATTTTGACACATTTTTTTTCCTTCTCTGTAAAAGTCCTGTGTCCTAGTATGATGTATAATCCATATGCAAATATATCCATGTGATAAGCTGCAAAATAACTCCATGGAACCAGATGCTGCTAGCTCACCGCTAGCTGCTCAGGGATGAGTTCTGAAAGTGGTGGTTTAATACTCAGCCCTGGCAGGAAGTCTGCGAGACTCTGACCTGATGCTGAAAGTCGTAGAGTTCGAGCCTTGAGGAAAAGGTCTTAGGAGAGTACCCTCAACCTGTGCATGCAATCCCCAAGGCTGAGGACCCTACCTCCCATTAGCCACCCCTCTAAACCATTAGATGTGAACTTTTTTGATTTGTGACGTTTTTCTGAAAGAATGTTGATACTGATGAAAGCACCCGAATTCTAATGACAGCTTGTGGGATAGAGCTATGTGATGAGCTCTTCCTGGGGTGCTGGTGCTCAGTCCTTCACAGGGTGCTATGTGCTGAGTCCTTCATGGGGTGTATTCTTTCATTGTTAGAGCTCCCCAAGTAAGATGATTGTGCAGATGAGAAAGTTGAGGCTCAGATATGTCCCCAAGGCAAGGCCAAATTTATATATGTACTGAAATCTAGTGACTTGTCTCCTGTCAACAATTGGTTTGGTTTAGTTTTCTCCATCATGAATCTTCAACCCAGAGCCTAGGTGCTGACTTTCCTCTTGGGCTCATGGCTAGCACTCTACCACGCGGAGCCAAAGACCCACTTGCAGCAAAGTATCACGGCTTAGGTGTTTTTAGCTGAGGTCTATCATCCTGCCTGCTCAGGAAGCTGAGGATTTGGGTTCAAAACTATCCCAGAAACAAAAGGTCCCATGAGACTATTATCTCCTATTCACTAATTAGAAACTTAAAGTGGAAGCTGGGCACCAGTGACTCACACCTCTCATCCTAGCTATTCAGGAGCCTGAGAGCTGAGAATCAGGGTCCAAAGCCAGCCTCGTCAGGAGATTCCTTGAGATGGTTATCTCCAAAGAAACACCAGAAAGCCTGAAGGGGCGCTGTAGCTCAAATGTCCTAGATTTGAGCTGAAGAGCTCAAGAGACAGCACCCAGACCCAGGCTTCAACTCCTCTAAATACAAGAAAAGAAATCAAGAAACCTGAAGTGGAGTGCTGGGAATGTGTCTTAGGGGTAGAGTGCTTGTATGAAACCCTGGGTTTGAATCCTCAGTACCACATCCCTAGAAAAAAACCCTGAATTGGCTGTGTGGTTCAAGTGGTAGAGTGCTGTCCTTGTACAAGAGAAACTAAGGTACAGTGCTCAGGTCCTGAATTAAAGCTCCAGGGCTGGTGTATGCACATGCATGCATGCACACACACATTCGCACACACACACACACACACACACACACACACACACACACACACACACAAAGATACAAGAAATGAAGCAGTGACACCAAATGGTAAAGCAAAGAGCTTCTCCTCTGAGCCCAAGGTCAGCACCCTGGCCCTGTGTTTAACCTGAAATCTACATACCCAGGGCCCAACTCAGAGAGAGCAAATACATGATGAGCTTCACCAGTCCTAGATGAAAGGAAGCATTGTGATTTTGCACAAGTACTTAGATTTAACAAGCTCCCGGAAACCTAGGGAGGCACCTTTGCCAATTAGGAATCTTATTAGATTCAGCTCCCTAGTTGTCTGCCAGAAGGACTCTGGAATTAATTGTAGTAGTTTTATTCAACACTGGAACATAGTATAACAAAGACAAGATGAGTGCAGATAACTTGGCCTGCCATGGGAGATGGCACAAATGAAGGCTTCCTGTCAAAACAGAGCACTGGGGAGAGAGAGAGCTAGGGGTACAAAGAGGCCTTTTTCTCCTGCTCTTCAGAGCCTTCCCACACTCATCCTCACTAATTGCTCCAATTGTTTGTTACACAGATGTATAGGAGTGAGGATTTTTTTTTCTGCCTGTTCCAATAGCCTGAGGTGTGCAGAAACCCTCAGGCTACACTGGAAACAGTGAAGGGATCCCAGGAACACACACTGTCTTGAACACACTCTCTGTGCTATGAAATCATTCTATTCAAAGCAAATTTCCTAGCTGGGTGTCTTTCTTCATAGCGACTCTGGATGTTCACCGATAGAAATACATGCATACATACACAGACAAACAGACTTATGGCTCTTTTTTGTGTGGCAGATCCTGAGGCTTGAACTGTGTGCCTAGACATTGTTCCTGAGATCCTTTTCCTGAAGGAAGCACTTTATTGTGTCTTAAACCATGATTACCCTAGGCTGGGGTGCAGTATTTACAACCACAGATGATCCAGGGATCCTAGCACCCGAGTTCAACTCCTAGCACTGGAAAAAAACCATCAAAGCAACAAAAATGGAGGAGGAAAACCCAGGAAGTTTTACACAACCATTTTACCTTTGTTTCCTTTGCACTGTGACCATCCTGGGTCTCAATGACTCAGCTTGAAAATTGTACATGACCTTGCATGACCGAAGGCTGGGGGCTGTCAGTGAAGCCTAAGCCCAACCCAGACACCTAGGCCCTTAATTTGATCCTGGGATTGCCACCTACACATGGCAGAAGATGCAAGGAAACTCATTCTTATCTATTCCTATATATAGGAAGACTAATAGAAGGTTTGACATGTGCTAATTCAATTACTAATTAGCTAGTCAATCTAGTATAAGATTGTACACAATAAATATAGGTCATTGATTAATTGAATTAATACTTTATTAAGTCTTCTTCCATGATTAATTAATGGACGCATAATTTTAGACCAAATAATTGGTAGCAATAGAATATATAAAAATAAGATATAGACATCACATTATATAGAGAGTTATTCAATAGAATCTACACAAATGCCTATCTGTCTCGGTATACATTTATTTATAGATGCATATACATATGTAAACACACACACAGTGCAATCTACACATCTATCTGTTTATATATTGACCACCCCTATGGCTTGATCTCAGGTCCTCAAATTTGCCAGCCAACTTCACTTGCATCAGACTGGTGTGCTAACAATGATCCATTTATGAAGTGGGTCTTGTAGGCCCAGAGTTCAAATCACAGAACTGCCAAAAACTTAATCCTGGTGGAAGAATATAATTGTCCTACTTGTTTCCCTTATTGGCGAAAGTCCTGGGTCTCAGGAATGATGGATAATACATAGGGAAATCTATGTTTATGTAATAGGATGTAAAAAATATTATATGTGTAATCATACTGACTAAAATAAATAAGAAATAAGTAAAACACAAAATAAAATCAATAACTACATGAACCACAATATGCACTAAACCTGTAAATATAAATCATGTATTTAAATTATATACAAATATATTTTTTCAAGTGCTAGGACTTGAATTCAGGCCCTGGGAACAGGCCTGACTTTCTTTTCTTCCAGCATGGTGAGCTTCCCTTTCCCCCACGATGCTTCAGATTTCTCAGACCCTGAGTTCAAATCCCAGGCCTGGCAGAAAAAAATGGCGTCAATTCCAAACCACAGAGCCTCATAATTTTTTAAATATTTTTAATGTATGTATGTATGTATTTATTTATTTATTTATTTTTATTTTGTCAAGCACAGGGGTTGTACTCAGATCATGGCAACTCTGCCTCAGCTTTGATCACTGCAGGCTGGGTTGAAGCCACTGGACTCACAGCCGAACCTGGGTTCCTGAGCCCCAAAGACTGACAAGAATAAAAATAAATAAAATGACACAGATAAGATTTCCCTTATTTGCAATAACTAGTATATGTCTGAGTCAAGCAGAAAAGGTCAGATAAGTTGATGTTAGAGAAATGAACCCCAAGGTAACTCTTCAAAAGTTTTTTTTTTTTATTTCATTCAATTGTTTCTAACATATTTATAAGATGACTTCTATGTTCCTTTGTATGTCCCTTCCCCACGGTATAACCCGTGCTTTCACTGTATTTGATGGTGGTATAATTTGTGGAGGGGAAGGGAAAAAACAAATCGTTTAAATAGGGATACAGCTGGAACTAATGCAACAATGAGATGTACAAGTCATTATGTCGAAAAAAGAACTTTTCAACATTGGTGGGGGGGCAGGGAGTATATGAAAAGGGATGGGAAAGGCAAACATAAGAGGAGGCAACAATGTTTAATGAGAAATGTACTCATTATCTTGCCCATATAATTCTAACCCGACTGTACGTTATTTTTACAAAAAAAACTAAACAACAACAAAAAATCAGCAACTTGCCAATGGCTGCAGGTTTTACACTTGTTTTCTTTGCAAGGTAACCATACTGGGTCTGAATGACATGGCTGAAAAGTGTTACTAACCTGGCATTGCTGTAGGCTGGCAGGCTACCAAGGAAGCCATAGGCCAACACAGCCACATAGGCCCTGTGTTCGAAGCCCGGTTCTGACCCCTACCAATGCAGGGAGATCCTAATAATCTGGTTCCTATACATAGGAATACTGATTGAAGGTTATGAATGTCAAGGTTGAATTAGTTGTTCCTGAATGATACTACTATAAAATTAAACAGAGTGAGTTTAGTAGGCCAATGGATTTTAATGGATATATTTTGACACATTAAAAGAATACTATTAATTACATGGATGCAATAGTTTCAGGACAGTAGTTGATTTAATTAATATTTCATTAAGGATGAAAATGAAAATATTAATTACATGGAGGCATAATAAATACCCAACAATTGTTAGGAATATAGTATATATAACTGAAGAATGTATAGACATATCTGGCACTCTTTAAAGATCTATATTTATTTGTGTACTACCATCTGCATGTCAATCTGTTCTTATTTTGTCAAACCCTGGGGCTTGATCTCAAGTGCTGGCAACTTCTTGTAAGCTCTATATGCCCCAGGCTGGTGTGCTGACATTCACCCATTCATGAATTGGTCCTTGTAGGCTATGAGTTCAGATGCCAGCACTCACAAAAATTGAATGGTGGAGTAAGAAGCCTATGGTGACACATGTTTTCCTTTTCTGTGAAATTCCTGGGTGTCAGGTGTGAAGTTTCATACATAGGCAAATCCATATCCTATGTAATAAATGTAGTAAATGTTTCATGTTTAATAACAGTCAATAAAATAAATGGTAAGTAAATGAATAAAACAAAAATAAAATGAATAACTACACTAAGTGCAATATGGAGTCAACATACAGGGCTCGATCTCAGGGCCTGGGAACTGCCTGGCAGCTGAATTGGCTAGAGGCTGCTGTGTTGGCAGTCATCCATTCATGAACTGAGCCTTCTAGGCCCTGAGTTTAGATCCAAGCACTGCCAAAAATGTAATCATGGAGTGAGAAGCCGAGTGTGACACGTTTTCCTCTTCTTTGAAAGTGCTCGGTGACAGGTAGGATGTATAAATTATATGCAAATCTACATGCTATGAAATAGGATGTCATAAAGGAAAGAAATGACATAGGTGGAAGAAAGATTGAATTAGTAGTGAATCATTCTGGCATAAAATTAGATGCAATAATTATAGGACTTGCATTGAGTTTAATTAATATTTTTTGAGCATTAAGAGAATAAAAATTACATGGAGACATAATTAAATACCTAATAATTGGTTGTAACACACGCTGCATAATTTAATTTGTCTCATTTATAAAATATGTAATTATATGTATGGATGTATGTACATATATGATAAATAATAACAGGATATTGAGTAATTATTAATTAATGCTTTATTAATTGTTCAACTGGGAACATCATTAAATGGAGACATAATTTAAAACCTAATATTTGGTAGTAATATTATCTATAATTCAATAATATACAGACATCTCTCTTTTTGTGTATATAATACTTATATACAGGAAGCTCTATCTATTTATACCTCATTCACTCCTGGGGCTCGTTGGGTGAGTGCTTGCCTAGCAAGCAAGAAGCCCTGGGTTGGATTTCTCAGTGCCACTTAAACAGAAAATCCAGAAGTTCTGCTGTTTTTCAATCAATTGAATGTGAGCCTGGAGCACCAATATTTAGGAACATTTTCTAAGCCTTTACTCAAGCCCCAGGACTGCCGCCAAAAACAAGGTAGAACATTCTACCTGCAATGATATAAGGACAGAACTTCAAATACATCATCACAGAGCAAGCTAGGAGTCTGGCGCTGACAGCTGCCACCTAACCTGACTTAGCCATATGTAAACCACTGCAACCCAGCTGCAGGGAACCAGACGCTGATGGCTGGCTTAACCCCATCATCCTAGCTGTTTAGGGGCTTTAAAACCCAGCCCTGGCAGGAAGTCTGTGAGACACTTTAAAATGTGGCTCCTAGTGGCAGAGCTCTAGCCCTGAGCAAATGGTATTAGAACAGTATCCACATGCTTTGAGTTCAAGCCCCATGGGTAACCCCCCTAAAAAATACACCCCTCTAAACCATTAGATATGATCTTTTGTGGTTTTTGAAATGTTCCTCAAAGAAGAGTGATACAGATGAAACCACCCTAATTCTAATGACAATTTGTGGAATAGAGCTATGTGCTGAGCCCTTCATAAGGTGATCTGTGCTGAGTCCTTTACAGGGTGCAGTGTGCTGAGTCCTTTACAGGGTGCACTGTGCTGAATCCTGCACTGGGTGCTGTGTGCTGAGTCATGCAAAGAGTTTCACGTGCTGTGTCCTTCACAGGGTGCATTCATTCATCTGGTCCTTGTAAGAGCTCCACAACTGAGATGATTTTGCAGACAAAAAATGTGACATATATATATATATATATATATATATATATATGTATATATATATATATAAAATATGGAAATCTATGCCTCCAAAAGAAAAAAATGACATTGCCATATTTGTTAGGAAATGGAAAGACTTGGAAAAAATTATATTAAGTGAAGTAAGACAGGCTCAAAGAAACATAGGTCCCATGCTTTTACTTCTTTGCAATAACTAGTATATGCCTGAGACAAGCAGAAAATGTTATATATGTTGCTCTTAGGCGAAATGAACAACACCATAAGGATTCAAATATTTTTTCTTTCATGCGATTGTTTCTAACATATTTGTAAGATGATTTATTTGTTGCTTTGTAGGTCTCTCCCCCACAGTATAACCCCTATTTTCACTGTATTTGATGTTGGTATTATTTGTGGAGGGGAAGGGAAAAAGCAAATTGTTTAAATAGGGAAACATGTGGACACATTGCCACAATGAGATGTACAATTCATTACATCTAAAAACGAACTTTACAACTTTGGTTGGGGGGGGAGTGAGGGGGAAGGGATAGGAAGGGGAAACAAAGGAGGAGGCAACAATGTTTACTAAAAAATGTGTTCAATACTTTGCCGATGTAATTGTAACCCCTCTGTAGGGTATTTTCATAATAAAGAAAAAAAGAAGTTTGATTAAAAAAGAATATTGTGGCTCAGATGTGTCCCCATGGCATTTACAAAATTATGTATTATTGAAGTCTAGTGAGTTGTCTCATGCCGACAATTGTTTTGTTCTGGTTTTCTCAGTCATGAACCTTGAACTTGGGACCTAGGCACTGACCTTTACCTCTGGGCTCATGGATAGCCCTCCACCTCGTGGATACAAGGACCCCCTTGCAGCAGAGTGCCACAGCCTAGGTGTCTAGAGCTAAGGTCTGTCATCCTGCCATCTCAGGATGATGAGATGTGAGGATCTCGGTTCCAAACTATCTCAGACACAAAAGGTCCCATGAGACTATTATCTCCAATTGACCACTAAGAAACCTGAAGTGGAAGTTTGGTGCTTGTGGCTCATGCCTGTAATCCTAGCTACTCAGGAGGATGAGATCTGAAGATCATGATTCAAAGCTAGTCTGGGCAGGAAAGTCCTTGCGACACTGAACTCCAATGAACCTCAGGGAAACCTGAAGTGGTGCTGTGGCTAAAGTGGTAGAGCACAAGACTATAGCTGAAGAGCTCAGGGACAGCACTCAGGTCCAGACTTTAAATGCTACAACAGATAACAACAACAACAAGAAAAAGCAGAAAAAAACTACCAAATCTGAAGTAGAGGGCTGAGAATGGGCCTTAGGGGTAGAGTGCTTTGCATATATGAAACCCTGAGCATGATTTCTCAGGACCACATCACTAGAAAAAAGCCTGAAGTGTCTCTGTGGTTCAAGTGGGAGAGAGATATCCTTGTACAAGAGAAACTAGGTACACTGCTTAGGTCCTAAGTTCAATCGCCAGGACTGGTGTATGCACGCGTGCACATGGACACACACACACACACACACACACACACACACACACACATACACACACACACACACAAACCAGAAGTGAAGCTATGACATCAAATAGTAGAGCACTGGGCTTCTGCACTGAGCTCATGTTCAGCACCCAGGCCCTGTGTTCAACCCCAAAATCTAGCCACCCAGGGCCCAACTAGGAGAGGTCATATGTTTCAAAACCTGATGAGCTTCACCAGCTCTAGGAAGCTTTGTGATATCCGACATGTGCTTGGATTTCCCAAGGTCCCATAAACATAGGAGAGGCAACATAGGCCCATTATCGACTGCAATTAAAAATTTTATTAGGTTCAGTGCCCTAGTTGTCTGCCAGAAGGACTCTTGAATTATACTGAACACTGTATCTGAACACCGGAATATAGTCTCTCAAAGGCAAGATAAGTGCAGAAAAGTTGACCTGCCAACGGTGGTGGCATAAA
>NW_027204643.1:0-23383 GCF_024711535.1 Dipodomys merriami | reverse complement strand
TTCTCTCTTCCTGTTCATGAATCTTTCTAAGACTGTTTGTTCACAAAAGGCTAGAACTCCACCACTTAGAGCCACAGTTCCACTTGGTTTTCTGATGGTTAATTAGAAATGTCTCACTTTCCTGCCAGGGCTGGCTTTGAACCAGGTCCTCAGAGCTCATCCTCCTGAGTCGCTAAGATTTCAGATGTGGGCCACCAGAACCCAGCCAGAGGTGAACTTTTGGTTCAATCCTGACCTCCTGCACATGAACTGCAACACAGGAGTGCTTTTCCGTCACACTTCCATTCAACATTCCACATTCCTCTTTCTCTCATGCAACATTCTCCTCTTCTTTTTTGTACCTTTCTTCAAAGTCACCTAAATCTAATTATTAGGTCCTCTCTCAATTTTCCAAAGCACTAGCTAGCATTCCCATTCACTAGCATCCCCTTTCTTGTAGCTATTTGCTAGAATGTAAAAGCTTTGGCCCTAAGTGGCTTTGGTATTTCTTGAGAAAATTTCTAGCAATTTGTAGTTATCCTAAACACTGTACTGAATGAATGAAAACATTATTCTATTGGTGATAGAAAGTTTGAGTTTTAAGCGCAATTTTTCTAGAATCTGATCACAGCCTAAACTGCCACTGGAAACATCCCTGAAAATTTCTTAGAGGTGGTATTTTCCTTTCCAGGCATTCCATCAGAAGTCTCACTTTATTCTGAATATACAAGTCTGCCAATGCCATGAAAAACTAGTTGGTTTCAACCTACTCAGTGAGAGGGGGCAGGGTGGGGGAACGAGTTTTATTACCACCCTCCTCCTCCTCGTCCTCCTCGTCCTCCTCGTCCTCCTCGTCCTCCTCGTCCTCCTCCTCATCCTCCTCCTGCTCCTCCTCCTCCTCCTCCTCCTCCTTCTTCTTCTTCCTGGGGTTTGAACTCATGGCTTGAGCAATGTCACTGAGCTTCTTTTGCTTAAGGCTAGCACTCTACCTCTTGAGCCACAGTGCCACTTCCAGCTTTTACTGTTGATGTGGTACTGAAGAGTTGAATCCAGAGCTTCATGCAGGCTAGGCAAGCACTCTACCACTAAGCCACATTCCTAGCCCATCACTACTTCTATTCTACCATATCTATGCTGTTTTCCTGCACCAGGATTTTCTGTGTGTGTGTTAGTCAATGTTGTGGTTTGAACTCAAAGTGTGAACTCTGTCCCTTCACTTATTTTTTTTAACTTTTATTGTAAAGAGGCTATACAGAGGAGTTAGAGTTACATGAGTAAGGTAATGAGTTCATTTCTTTTTTTTTTTTTTAATTTTTTAAATTAATTTTGGTCCGTTCGTGGGGCCTGAACTCTGGGCCTCGACGCTGTCCCTCAGCTCTTCAGCTCAAGGCTAGTGCTCTACCACTTGAGCCACAGTGCCACTTCCAGCTTTTTTCTTTCTGCTTATGTGGTGCTGAGGAGTCGAACCCAGGGCCTTGAGCATGCAGGGCAAGCGCTCTACCACTGAGCCACTTTCCCAGCCCATGAGGTCATTATTTGTCAAACATTTTAACACCTTTTTTTTCAAGTTTTTAATTTTTTAATTGAGATTAAGTGATTACATACATTTCATAAAATCCACAGTATTGTGGGATAGAGATACTTAAAGTCACAAACACTTTTTAACCTTCATGAGGCGCATTGTCATTATCATGGTCTATAAGGTTTATGGTCTCTACAAACTTGACTTAAATTTTATTGAGTAGCTTTGTATATGTGGTCATCAAAGAGATTATTTTGTAGTTCTCTTTTTTTGTTGGATCTTTGCCTAGTTTGGAGATGAGTGTGATACTGGCTGTTTATTGAGTGGTAAGGACTTTCCTGTCCAGGCTGTCTTTGAACTATGATCCTCAGATCTCAGTCTCCTGAGTAGCCCAGCTCAAATTATGGGGTTTTGTTTGTTTGTTTGTTTACTTGTCAGTTGTATACCCTAGACTCTGTCCCTGAACTCTTTTTCCTCAAGGCGAGGGCTCTCCACTTGAGCCATTGTACCACTTCTGGTTCTCTGGTAGTTTATTAAAGATAAGATTCTCATGGACATTCCTGCCTGTGCTGGCTTTGAACCATGATCCTCAGATCTCTGCTTTCTGAGTAGTTAGGATTACCGGCGTGAACCACCAATGCCTGGCTCATGATATAGTTTTGATAGTGAAAAGATCCTGTCCAGAAGTCAAGATGGCCTTCACTGGTCCTGGCTCTGCCGTCTTCTTCAATCTTGAAAATTTTTCAAGATTTTCTTGACTGTTTTCAAAATTATATGCCACTTCTATTTTATCGATTGTTTTTCTACTTAGTCTTGTCTGAAGTTTTATCATGAGTTGACTTGGGTCTTGCATGGTTGAAAAGCTGTCATGAAGTGACACTGTGTGCCTCCCACTGCATCCCACCAGGTGGCTGGGGACATCAGTTTGTCCCAGCAGTGAAGTAGGTAATTTTTTTTGGGGGGGGTCCAGTCGTGGAGCCTGAACTCTGGGCCTGGGTGCTGTCCCTCAGCTCTTCAGCTTAAGGCTAGCACTCTACCACTTGAGCCACAGTGCCACTTCCGGCTTTTTCTTATGTGGTGCTGAGGAATCGAACCCAGGGCCTTGAGCATGCAAGGCAAGCGCTCTACCACTGAGCCACCTTCCCAGCCCCTGAAGTCGGTAATTTTGATCACTTGAAGATAGCCAAATTTGCCTGTTTTTCTACTGTAAAAATTCTCCTCTCCCTTTGTGACTGAGTGATGTGTGGGAAAACACATAAGGCTGTGGAAATATACCATTCCTCACACCACTGACAGTTTACTTATGTATTTACATATTTATTCATATCTGAACTGGCTAAGGGATTCCTGTTGAATGCATTGGGTTGTAATTCCACTCCTGTCATGGTTTTGATGTGCAAATGGTTCCAGACTTGGCCAGTGGGAGCTCCTTCTAAAAGACTTTTATTAGTGCTTTAATTTAATTTTTTTTGCCAATCCTGGGGCTTGAACTCAGGGCCTGGGGGCACTATCCTTGAGCTTCTTTTGCTTAAGGCTAGCACTTTACCTCTTGAGCCACAGTGCCACTTCCAGCTTTTCCTCTTTATGCATTGAAGAACCCAGGGCTTCATGGATGCTAGGCAAGCACTCTACCCCTAAGCCCTCATAAGTTCTTTTGTTCTTCACTAATACTCAAGATTGATGTTTATTTAGTACCTTCCATGCTCTGGCCTTTGAATAAACTATTATCCCAGGAGCTGTGGCTGGTTGGCATTTAGAAACCAACATCTTTTCTTTTGAGATATTATTGTTCCTAGGCCCTTTTGGAGAAGACAACTGGAAAATATATAAAATTAATATACAAAATACATGTATGCATGTATGTGGGTGTGCATTGATATATACAACTACATACATGTATATTTACACATACACACATTTAAATTTATATTAATTTCTTTTAGTAGTACAGAAATGTAAACTCAGTGCCTCTTGCTTGCTTCGCTTGTTTCCTAGTAATTGAGCCACCCTTTAAGCCCTGCTTTTTGCTGGTTGGTTTGGAGGTGAAGTCTAATAAACTTTCCTGCCTGGACTAGTCTCAAACTTCAGTGTTCAAGCTCTTAACCTCCTGAGTTTCTCAACTTCTTATTGGTACACCAATCTATGTATACTCAAAATCATGAGTTCACACTGACACCTCCAATTGCAATCTCACCCCAAATATTCTTCCAGGATTTTTTTTCTTTTCCATATTTGTAACTACCAAGAAACCCATTACCCTTGATAGGATGACTTACTGAGTCATTTATTCTGTTTGTAAACAATCTCCTGTGATTGCCTGTGATGTTGTAAAATAATGTATTTGGCATTTTTCCATGGTTCCTGACATAGAAATCCAAAAACACTCATGCTTTCCGGAGTAACAGGGGTGGTAGTACGATCTTTAGTTCTACTACTTGGTCATTGACCCTGGGTGCTCAATCAGAGCTCCTAAGACCTTAGTAATTTCCTGAGTTGTAGTAGCATCTGACCCAGAGCTATGAATCCTTTGGAATTTCCTGTCACAAAAGCATGTTCTAAGAGGTGCAACCCTTGATGTACACCTGGATAGGCTCAGGATGGGAGATGATCTTTTTATGATGGACTGGTAGTGCAAACCTTTAATCCCAGCATTTAGAAGGATAATGCAGAAGGGTCTTGAGTTCAAGGCAGGCTTGGGCTACAGTAAAACCATCTTTTAAAAAATCAGATTTAATAGGTACATTATTTGGGGATTAGCTCCAAATTTGTTTTTTGGTTTCATGAAATTTTGTTATGTCTGTTAAATTTATACTTGCCAAGAGATTCAAACTTGCCTGATCAGCCCATTCTCTCTCTATTGCTCTGTCTCTATCTGTCTGTCTCTCTGTCTGTGTCTTTCTGTCTCTCTGTCCCCCTGTCTCTGTGTCTGTCTGTCTGTCTCTCTCTCCCTGTCTCTGGTCGATGTCCTCATGGTTACCACATGGTTTCCAAGGTACCAGTAGCAGCATCCTCCCATGTGCCCAGTGTCCTTGGCAATGGTCCGCTAGGCCTCATGGAAGAGTAGTAGTAGAGTCCACCAAGCTCTCACAGAGACTTGATTCTTGTGAATATTTATCAGTCCCTTACACACTAGTTCATTCATTTCAGGAGGCATGACTAGTGCTGTGAGCCCAGCATACCTGGCATAGTCTCCGTGTAACACACTCAGGCCAAGTGCCTGGTGCTAAAGGATTCTGCAGCCGAGTTTCTGGTCAAAGTAAATCTGACACTGAGCTGGCCTTCCCAGGCTGAAAGACAAGTGGAAAAATAGCCTGAAGGTATCTTTACCTTCAGAGGTGGTAGGGGTTGCAGCTTGATCACATGGTGACTTCATCCGACAACCTTTTACCTTTGTCCTTTGAGGTGTTTTTGTTCCAAATGCTACAGCAGGTAATCACATTACCTTCCATGTATGTTTCTTGTCTGTTTATATACTTATTTGTTTTTTTTTACATTTGAGCTGAAGCCCATAGATCTGAGGGTCAGGAGGCATCCTGGACTCTGCTTCTCCTACTGTGGGCTCTAGATGACTGGGTCCAACTTTTCTTGAGCACACTCGTTATACTGGTTAGGTTGGAGCATAAGTGCAAGTCTTCATTGGGAAAGAAGAGGGACCTGTCTCCATGTACCATGTCAGTGGTTTTCTGCCCCACTTTCCTCCATTTCAATGCAGTTTCTTCTGTGTTTGTTTTCGCTATAATCCTCCACTCATCAGTATCCCAACATCCATCATCCAGGAGGACCCGATTTCACACTTATTGGCTCACAGTGGTAAAAGATAAAACATATATTTGAAAGACCCTAATGCATACACCCTGAAGTCATTATTGCAACTTCCTCTGTTAGCCCAATTTTTCTCCTCAAGTAAACAGAGTGTTGTGAGTGCTGAGTTTCACATATGAGACCACTGTGAACATGTACAGCCTATTTTTGGAATCACAAAGTATATTAATTAAAATATTTCCTCTTCCTTTCAGTGAGAGCTGGAGAAACCTCTGAAAGAGCAGGAGACCTAAGAGAACATGGAGGTATAGTGGTGCCTGTGGATGGAACAGGCCTCTGTGGACTTGGTCTGAGGATGGACCCTGCCTGGGATGACTACTTCTGGACATGAGTGGCGATTCAGTAAGATAGGATGTGACCCTCCACCACTGGGTTATTTGTGTTGGTTCATCCAGGGCCATTAGATTTTCACACAGAGGAAGTGCTGAGGGCTGATGCTGTCTTGGGTGACAAGTGTGTGATGGGAAGGACTTGGGCACAGCTGGATTTTGCTCTGTGGACACTGGGGTCAGGAGGCTGAGCCTGCAGAGCTGACTGATGATATTTGTAGCAAGAGGAGGGCTGGGTCTCCTGGTGGACAAGTGCAGTTCAGGATTATTTGGGGAGCTCCTCAAAGAATGTGGTGGGATTCTGATGATAGAAGCAGTGAGGCCTAAAGAGGGTAAAGGATAGGCACCTGGTGAATGACAGGGTTAACATTAATGCTGGAGGAGAACTGAGAGGCGGAAGGTCATGAAGGGAGCTGAGGAATCCTGAACTACTCATGGTCCAGTGTTCAGTGAAGAGGGTACGTGGGGAGGGAAGTAATGTTAAATTCCATGATGTTTCCATGCCTTATATTTTTTTCCTTTTGTTTCTTGGTTGTGTGTATGTGTTTGTGAGTGTGTGCTGGTACCAAGGCTTTATCTCAGTGCTTTTTTCCTTAATTCTCTTTCTGTTTCCTTTTCCCTCAATTTTCTCTTTCATCTTTCCCCACCTTTCCCCCTCTCTACCATCTCTCATTCCTCCTCTTCCTCTACCTCATACTGTCTCTTAGTCTACTTTTCCTTCCCCTCATCTTCCTCTTTTCTTACCTCACTTTTTCTTCCTGTTCTTAAATCTGTCTCTAACTCTGTCCATTTCTCTGTCTCAGTCTTTCTTTTTCTTTCTCTCTTTCAATTTGCATGTTCATGCCTGGTGATCTTCACTTGAGTCACACCTCCATGTCTGTATTTTTCTAGTTAATTGAAGATGGAGTCTTCTCAGACTGGCTGTAACTGCAATCCAGGTATCAGCTTCTAGGATAGTTAGGATTACAGAGCCTCCAGCATCAGGCAATGCACTTGACTTTGCTCATCTCCTGTGGCACAGGTTGGTGTCTCTGTTGTTATGAAAGGGATTTGTGTACTTATCTGTCACTGACACACAGCTTTGTCAGTGACACATTAAAAATGGGTGTGGAAGTTAGGTGGTGTTAGTCTGCTGTGCAGAATGGACAGGGAGAGGACATGTATAGTGTAAGTGTATCAACTATCAACACCCTTAGAATATCAGAACATGTGCACACTCAAGGACATGTGCACCCCCATTTCCTAGTGAAACAGCATGATTGAATAGCAGCTTCCTTCTATCTTTACCAAGATGTCTCAGAAGCACACAAGCAGATGGCTGCTCAGGAATTCCTCTGGAAATCAGCCTCCTTCAAACCCAACCTGATGTGCACGTCGAGAGGGAATTAGGAAGGAAAATGTGCTCTTTTCTTCCTTCAAGTTCAGCTCTCAATGCAGAGCTAGATGTGTCAGAAATGATCTCCTCTTAGTGATGTAGAGACTTCCAGGAGACAAGGCCTTGCTGCCCCAATAAGTGCAGCTGAGGCTCAGAGTGAGGGAGTGGACTTCAATTCACATCTGTGGGTTTGGCTTATGAGGCTAGTGTCTTGTATTCCTAGTGCAGTAGAGAGTGTGCCTCATTGCCGCTGTGATTTCAGTGTTGGGTTGCATTGTGGAGATTGGGGAAAGGGGCAGTATGCCAAGCAGGAGGCAAGTCATTTTATGATTCCATGCCAGCCTTGTCTTAAGGGGCAAGATGAGTTTTCTGTCCAAAACTCAGGTCTACCTTTGACTTTTCAATGGATGGTCTGATGCACAGGCATGCTAGAACACCTTTATGGAACAGCTGCAGTTCATTTGGCTCAGCAGGTGAAGGAGACAGGACCAAAAGTTGGCCCAGAGAATGAGGCTACCACCGCTTAGCCAGAATATCACACAGACCATTATGAAGGCTTCTAGCCAGCAGGACTGGATCAGGGCTGGAGGAAAGACTTGGAAGAACTGAAGAGGGAGGAGCCAATGTGGGATGGAAAGGCTTCCCAGAGGAGGAGCAGGGGAGCTGGTGTGTGCATTCCATCTCCATGTGTGAGATTGAGGCACAAAAGGCTTCAGGCAAAGGATAAGGAAACACAGGTGAGGAGACCATGAGGCAAGGGTGAGAAGGGCTGTGGAGGGGAATCTTGAGAAAGTAGTGGGAAAGAGCTTTGACCATGTGCAGCAAGATACTTGTCAAATACGTGTGTGAGGGAATCAGTAGGCCTTCATTCAATGGATATTTACTGAGTGACCACAGGGTGAGAGACATCATGCTGAAGACTTACACAATGCTGGGAATAGCACAAAAGTATCTCTCCTTGTGAGTTTTAACTCAAGCATGGAGAATGACATTACCCAGATTTACAAAAGTAATAAACAGAATACATCAGAAGGAAGATGTAAGGAAGAAAGAATGAGTAGGATGAGTAGTGGGAATACTGTGTGTTTGTATGCTTGTGTGTGTGTGCATGCATGTGCATAAGGTTGTATTTTTGAGCAGGGTATCATAAAGTAGACCTTTTTGGTGGGGGGGTGAGGATGGGACAGTATGTGGGAGTGAGCAGCTGGGTGTCTGGGGAAGAGCATTCTAGGCAGTAGAAATAGTAGCTACTTGAGAGAATGAGTTAGGAATGTCATTTGTGTCCAGGATTTGGAGATTAGCCAAAGTAAAAAAATGAAAGAATGAAAAGAAAGGAATGAAGAAAAGAAGGGAGAAAGGAAGCCTGGCATAGGTGGCTCCAACCTTTAATCCTAACTAGTCAGGAAGCTAAGTCCTGAACATCGTGGTTCTCAGCCAACTCAGGCAGGAAAGTTCATGAGACTCTTATCTCCAACAAGTTACTTAGAAAAAGCCAGAAATTGCCCTGTGGCTCAAATGGTATAGAGCATTAGTCTTGAGCACAAAGAGTCTCAGGGACAGTGCCCTGGTCCTGAATTCAAGCTCCAGGACTGGCAAAGAAAAAAGAAAGGGAAAAGAGAAGAGAGAAAGTAAAAAAGATTGGTGAAAAAAAAGTTTTAGAATCAAAGGAACTTTTCAGTCTGATCCAATCTGATCATACATTACTGTAGTTTTAAAGAGAAGTAGTGTTTGCCCAGAGTTTTGTAGTTAGTGACCATCAGCGTTCAGGATTATAGAGTACACTTTTAACTTTTAATCCACTATTTTCTCTGAGAATATTTCTCAGTTTAATGCTTCCATTGGTCCCAAAATAGATGACATTATATATTGCTCTGCTTATGCATTATAGTTTTGTGCTCAGCTTTATTTATTTATTTTTTGTCGATCATGATCTCTGGGCCTGAGCGCTGTCCCTCAGCTCTTCAGCTCAAGGCTCTACCACTTGAGCTAAGGGCACCACTTCTGGTTTTCTGGTGATTTGTTGGAGATAAGAGTTTCACGGACTTTCCTACCCAGGCTGGCTTTGAATCACAATCCTCAGATCACAGCCTCCTAAGTACTAGGATTACAGGCGTGAGCCACCGGCGCCCGGCCTCAGTTTTATCTTTGAAGTGAACATTTAAATAGAAAAAAAAATCCTTTTCAAGTTGTTATACCTTACTAAAGAATAAGTTTACCTTATTAAAGGATAAATTTAGTTAATGGAAGCCAATTTGGAAATAAGGAAGAACCGGTTTTTGAACAGGATAATGAAGAAACTTAGCTCCCAATTTGACCTCTAGGTTTTGGATACTTTTTATTGTATGGCAAAATTTTGATCTTGACTATTTTATTACTGTCTCCTTTGTAACCCCATTTGAAACTTGAAAATGATCTTTTGTAATACCAATCTCTTTCTATGAGAATATCTAGAACATAAAAGTTGGTC
Source organism: Dipodomys merriami (assembly GCF_024711535.1). Lineage (NCBI taxonomy): Eukaryota > Metazoa > Chordata > Mammalia > Rodentia > Heteromyidae > Dipodomys > Dipodomys merriami. Next base: position 13,889 of record NW_027204643.1, on the reverse strand, counting down.
ATTTTTCAAATTATTTTTTTAAGCTGGTCATTTTAAAAGAACCATAGTTGGAAAGCCTCCTTGCTTCATGAAATACCTCAATTCTGAAGATTACATTTTGAAAAGGTTTGGAATATTTAGTTGGGTGCAAGTGGCTTATGTTTGTAATTCCAGCTACTATAATTATGGCTACAAAGCCAGAAGTGGAGATATGGCTCAAATGGTAGAGCATTAGCCTTGAACAAAAAGGTTCGCAAGAATGGGGGTGGCTCTGAGTTCAAGTCCTAGAACTGGCAAACCAAAAAGTTTGTAAATTACACTACTGGCAGTTTAAAAAGCCTTACATATTGTGAAGTGGCCAGTTTATTAGATTTATCAGATCTAACAATACATTGTCTTTCTGTGTCCTGGGAGTCTCCAAGAATTGTATTAATAACTATTATGGAGTTAACAGAGCCTTTTGGAACCAGAAAAGCCTAGAGACAAGCTCTTCTTTTGGATACAGATTCCATGTTCTAATTAGAGCCAATGGGCTAGGATTTCTGTTCTCTTGGACAATGTTTAGGGTACTTCCAAGACAGATAGCTAAGCCTCACTCTACTTTATTCAGTGGCATTCATGCAATGTATTTCCTCATTACTGAATTTATGGAATGCATATATTATAATCTAATGTTTGTGTATACTCTCATCTTTATAAATTACAACTGATATTTGTAGGTTGGACACTCGTGGCTCACACATGTAATTCTAGCTACTCAGGAGGCTGAGAGCTAAGGATAGGTGTTCAAAGCCAGCCCATTCAGGAAAGTTCAGAAGACTCTTATTGCCAATAAGCTACTCAGAAAAAGCTGGAAGTTGCACTGTGGCTCAAGTGGTAGAGTGCTAGGCTTGAGCACAAAGAGGCTCAGGGACAGCACCAAGCCCAGAGATTAAGCCCAGGGTTGGGGAAAAAAAAAGCTAAAGGATAGTGTGTAGGCCATAAGTTCAAGCCCTGGTAACACACACACACACACACACACACACACACACACACACACACACACACAAACACACGAGGTTCCAGGTAGAGAAGGCTGTTTAAACTACACACACACACACACACACACACACACACACACACACACACACACACACACACACACAACAGGACCCAGGTAGAGAAGGCTGTTTAAACTAAGATTGACCACAGTATATGAAGAGCCATAAATGGAATACTTTGTTATTGCATATTTGTTTTTGTTTTCAAATAATTATTTAATTAGAAATATTCAGGCCAAGTGGGTAGCATGGAGAGCTGATACAGATATTTGGATATTACAAGATCCAATGCAGGTCTAAATTCGACCTGGATTTTTTAGGCCGATTAACTGTCTACATTAATTTAATTTATTAAATAGTGTCGTGTTCTGCTTTGAAGTGTATAAGCACAACTACAAGAGTGTTTCTGCTGTATTCTGAGTAGATATTTTCACAAAGTGTAGTTTTTAATTTCTTTAACATTTGACAGTGTTTGTGGCAACCACTTTTCCAATAATAACTACAGTGAACACATCTTTACTACTTTCCAGGCTGGGAACCACACAAACGAAAAGGTTATACTTTCAAAAAAAAATAATACATTTTGACCTGATGTAAAGTTTTCCCTAGTCCTGTCTTATTCTACATACACCAAGCAATTATTCTCTAGCTCCCATCATCTAGGAATCCCACATTCAATGCAATACTGATCATATGATTGCTCAGGAACAATTAGATTAAAGGGATAGGGAAGGGCATGGAATGGTGTTGTTTTCTACTCTCCATTTCCTGGAGGTTGGTGGGTAAAGGCTAAAGATTTCAATCCCCCAATGTTTTTTTAATCACTTAGCTATCTAGGGTTTCTACTCTAAGCAATTGCACTAGCATAAATTCAGGTGTTGTTGAAATAAATTCATTATAAATAAAAAGACATTCATATCACTCAGGAAATTCTGAGATTTTTAGGAACTCTGTTCCAGGAATCAAGGACAAAGATCAAACATATTTCTTCTCATACTAATACATATCGCTCTGAGCACTAATTTTACCTATGACTCCATAAAAAGCATACCGTTGCTATACACATTTGATATCAGAAGCAGTAAGTGATTTGCGCATAACCATAAAATTCATAGGTAGTAAGATTTTTAATTTAATTAATCTACCTTTGAAAAAAAGTGTAAAAATCTCTCTCTCTCTCTCTCTCTCTCTCACTCTTTCTCTCAAATCTTCCCCCCTCCATGAGTGGCATGGCCCCTCCTGTTCCTTCACAAGGTATTCTTTTCCTCATCCTCTAGCCCACAGAGCAAACAGGAATGTTGCTCTGGCTGACATGTCCAGCAGTGGTATAACATATTCATTCAAAATCACTTCCAGCAGACATTTCTGTTTTCTACAAACAAATGAGTGAGTATTTGCAAGTTTGATTTTTGTCCCTCTACTTTGTCACAGAATGACAACTTCTTCATATCTGGTATGTCTAGATGGACTAAATGTGGTCTTTGAAAAGGTTTGGAGAACTTGAGAGAAGGCTTTTCATATCAAATCCACAGTGAATCTTCAGGGGATTCTGGTGGGCATATGTGGCTGTCACTCTAGTATTCCTTGGATGGCACCAGCACTACTGTCTTGGCCATGAAATATTGCACAGGCTGTCATCCAGGACTTCTAGTTTCACCCCAGTTGTCTAGGGCCAGCAGTTCTCACTGCACCTCAGTCTTTCTCTCTTTTTCTCTACCTTCCTTCCTTCCTTCCTTCCTTCCTTCCTTCCTTCCTTCCTTCCTTCCTTCCTTCCTTCCTTCCTTTCTTCCATCCCTCCTTCTCTTCCTCTCTTCCTCCCTTCTACCCCTCCTCCTCTTCCCCCTCCTCCTCCTTTTTTTTTTTTTTTGGTGCCAATCCTGGGTGCTCTCTCTGGGCTTCATTTTGCCCAAGGTTAGCACTCTACCACTTGAGCTACAGTTCCACTTCTGACTTTTTCCACATAGTTCATTAAAGTTAAGAATCTTAAGGACTCTCTTGCCCTGACTAGCGTGCAATTGTGATCCTCAAATCTTAGTCTCCCGAATAGCTAGGATCAAAGCCTGATTCACTAGTCCCAGCTCCATCCAGAGTTTAATGTTGCACCCAGTGTAAGAAAAAGTGTTTTCTATACAAGTACAGTAGTTTGTTTCCTTTGTTAATCTTAGGAGAATTTTTTTGTTTTTGAAGGGTTTTGATTTTGCCTAGGTGGCTTGGGTCTTGTTAATCATATTTTAGTTTTCCTGAGCACTTTAAGACATCCTGTTTAAAGCTCCTTGAAGTGTAATTACATCCTGTTAATTAGGCCACATGCTTTTGCAGATTGTGAACCTGAACTCAGCCAATGTGAGCAGAGGGGCAGGGCTTGCTTGGTTAGCTCTGTGTGCTTGCTTGCCAGATGCCTGTCTATGACTTACCCTTTTGCAGAAGTAAACTTTGCTTTGCAGATTTCCTTTCTTTCCTATGCGACACTCTGACATCCAGAGCTATTTCTAACACTAGTTATCTGGGACTTCGAGTTGTTCTGCTGTCATCAAGGGCTTCTCATTGAACTCCAGTTATCTGGAGCTTCGTGGTATATTCCCTACCTCTTGCATCAGACAGGCATCATCCATCAACGGGGATCTCATGGTTGCACCTGCCAACATCGGGCTTGTTGTTGCAACTGCCATCCTCTAGGGCTTCTCACTGCACCCTAGTCATCCGGGTCTTTGTGATGCATCCACCATCATCCGGGGCTTCTCCTTGTACCCACCACCATCAGGGCCTTCTTATGATGCCCGGGTTTTGTGGTGTATCTGCCATCATCAGGGATTTCTTTTCTGCCACCATAAGGGCCTCACGTGGCACCTGACATCATCTGGGACTTGGCTGACCTTCCAGGACTGTTAAGACCTTCATCTGCCCTTGTTATGGGCTGAAATCTTCTTCTCTGGGACAAGGAGAACACCCCAGGCAATGCATCAGCGAGCTCCCAAGCCAAGAATGCCGGTGAGTTTTCTAGGTCATCCGCCTTCTCTGTCCTCCATCTCCGGAAGGCCTCTGCTGTTCTTCTCACCTTGCCAGCCCTCGGCAGCCCATGGACGCCATGTTGTCAGCAGTCTGGCGGGGCCCTCCCCTGGGCTAGGCAAGGAATAGAGGGCTCCAGGATAGAGGTTGAGGTCTGTCCCTGTGTCTCCAGTCACCCTACAAAGGCCTGTCCATGGGTTATCCTGTGGAGGGCCTGACCAAGGATCCCTGGGGAGCTCTGCTGAATGCTTGTCCTTAGTCACTCTGCTGTGGCCTTTCCCAGGGTCCATAGCTCACATCCCAGGATCGCTGGTTCACCGCTGCAGGCCTTTGTTCCTGTTCCTGTATTTATCCTGCATTCCCAGGCTTATCCAGAGGCCAGAGAAACCTGCTGCCAAGGGCCCCATGGGAGCAGGTCTGGCACAGTCCCTCTGTCCTGATCCATCTCACCCTGCTCTTCCTTGGTACATAAAGAAGCTATTGACTTTTTGAGTGCTGGTGTTATATCCTGCTATGGTTGCCAAAAATAGTTATAAGATGTGGGGGAATATTGGTGGAATATTTATGGCCTTTTAAATATAGGCTATTACTTGCTAATAGAGATAATTTGAGTTCTTCATTTCCTATTTGAGTTATTTTTTTTAATTTCTCTTGTTTTATTGCTTCATCTAGGAATTCCAACACTGTATTGAATAAGAGTACTTAGAGAAGTTGCCTTTTCTCATCTGATTTTTAGGGGAAATGATTTGTTTTCCTCATTTAGTATGATCTTGGCTTCAGCTTTGTTGTATTTAGCTTTTGTTAAGGTAATTTCTTTTTGTGTTATTTCAGATGTGCTTTACACAGAATAAGCCTCAATTGCTTTCTCAATCTCCTAGTGATGAACAGCTTTCATTGAAGTTCTTTATGTCGTTATTATAAACAGTTGTACTTTTTCCATCTTTTCATTTTCTTATGAAAAATTATACTAAGCAAAGTAACAAACTAACCCAAAGTTAACAGGTTGCATGTGGTAATTAGAATGTGCCTATAAATCTACAAGTAATCCCAATGCATAGTAAAAGACTGGTAATTGCACTTGGACATTCACAAAGGAGGATATTATTAGGAGAGGATTGCAAAAGCTCAATGGCTATGTGTGATTATATAAAATGATACTTATAGAAATGAACTCCAAGAAATGGAAGCAAGAGATTTTTATTGTACTGTTTGGTGTTCTATTTTTTCTTTTTGTCCTTTTTTTCCCCTGTTGGTTTATTCCCTTCTGCTGCTGTTTTTGATTTCTGTACCCTTTTTCTTATGTAAAGTTTACCTGACTTGGTGAGGGGAAGGGGAAAGACAGAAATGATGGGACATAAGATGAACCAATTCAGCAGTGAAACCCAGTAGATGCTATATTGGAATGAACTATACAACTTGGAGAGGGGGAATAAACATAACCAAAAATTATTCGCCATCATTTTTTTCTTTTACCTCCCTTTCCCCTTATCCTTCTACGTAATTAGAATCATGTTATAAGTGTATGTATATATATATATATGTATATATATATATATATACATATATATATGGGAATATAGACATATGTATATAGACAAAAACACACAATGCTGTCTTTTTTCGCTTGACTTACCTGGCTCACAATGATGTTTTCCAATTCCATTCATTTTCCCTTCCAAAGGGCATTTCATATTTTTTATGGATGTATAATATTTGATGGTATATGTACAATATCTGTTGTATTAATTCAGAGGATTTAGTCATTTGGCTATTGCAAATAGGACCATAATAAACAGTATCTGGCATGCAGATGGTTTTCTTGATTCACACTAATTTGGATATATGCCTAGTAGTGGGTTGGCAGAGTTAGGAGATAGTTCTAGTTTTACTTTCTTGAGGAAGCTTCATAATAATTTTGGTTACACTAGTTTATATTCCCACCATCAATGTTTGAGGGTCTTTTCCCCCTGACTTCTTACCAGCATTTGTTGTTTGCTTTTTTGATGATTGTCATTGTGACTGTGGTGAGATGGAACCTTTGAGGTTTCCTTAGGACTTTTAACTCATGTTTCCTTTATAGCTAAGGATGTTAAAATACTTTTTAGATTTCTTAATCTGGAAACTGTTCAGTTTTCTTACCCATTAATTCGTTGAATTATTTATTCATTTTCTGTTTATTTTTTTCAGAGCTTTGTATATTCTGGACATTTACTCATTTACCTGAATAGCTAGTGAATATTTTCTCTCATTCAGTGGATTGTTTGTTTTCAGTGGATTGTTGCTTCTACTGTACTTAAACTTTTTAATTTGGTGCAGTCCCACTTGTTACTGTTCTTGTTTTCTGGGTAAGTGGAATCTTACTCAGAAAATAATTAGATGTGCCGCTTATCTTCTGGGGAAATCTCTAGACTTTCCTGTAGTAGATTGAGAGTTTTAGGTCATATTTTTGAGATTTTCAGACTATGTGGAATTAATTTTTGGAGAAAGTGAGAGATGTCAACTTTCAGTGTCCTTCAAGTGGATAACCAGTTTTCTTAGCACTATTTGTTGAGGATGCTATTGCTTTCTACTGCACGTTTTTATTTTCCTTGTTGAAAATTAGGTGATTGTAGCTGTGTGGTTTTGTTCCTGGTCTTCTTATTAAGGTTTATTAGTATTTGGGTATATTTTTGTGCCAGTACCAATCTGGTTGTATACTGTGTTTCTGTAGCATAATTTGAAGTGTGTTTTCCTGATACCTGTAACATTCTTCTTAAAAATTTAGGCTTACTTTTGCTATTTTTTAAAAAATGTTTTCATTTTTTTAAACATTTATGATTTTGCAAGCTAGCAGTAAAATATTGCTTTCAGTATTTTACTAATTGGCACCATATGCCTTTTAAAGCTAACTGGAACATTGTTTCACTGTAAATGAGTGTAAAATAAAGATGATTATTTCTAATATCCAATCATGTGATCAGTTATGAATTAAATCACTATTTTTGGCTCTATGTAAGATGTGTAGGGCCGTGCAGGTGCTGTGGGCGGGAGTGCAGGGAAGGCGAAGAAGGGGCCAAGCAGGCCAAGGGATGGGCTCCCACTCCCAAGGCCACCAGCACTGTGCCTGCTGGGTTTGGCTGCCTCCTGCTGCAGTGCTCAATACCCAGGCTCAATTGCTCGCCCACTCCCTGGCTCTTAGGCTCCCTCAACCTGGACCTGGATGCCTGTTGCAGAGCTGCAAGGCGGCCGGTGCCCTGGCTGGAGCTGCTACCTGCAAGAGAAGGCAGCAGAGGCCGGCTTGGCAGGCAGCTTGCTCTCCCACTAGCCCTCAGTTCTGCGCTCTGTGCTCAGCTTTCACGCTGCTGTTCTCTCTTCTGGCCTGGCATAGCCACTACAGCCCATGGCTGCCTCCCTCCTCTTCCCTTCCCTGCCTCTCTTCCCCCTCCTCTCTTCCCTCTATCCTGCTCCACCCCCTGTCCCTCCCCTGCTTCCTGTCCTCATTTCATCTCCTTCCCCCTCTTCTCCTGAAAGGCTAATGAAGTCTTCTTATTCATAATAATGTCAGTTTCTGTCACCTATCTATCCTATATCAATTTTCTTTGTGCCGGACTTCACTGGATTTGGACCCTTTGTTTTGGGAAGTCCCGTGCAAAACCTGCCTTCTATGGACAGAGCTGAAAGTTCTAGATGTTCTTCATCTTGCTTTATAGTCCTACCCAAAGTCCGGTGTGCATGGTTTACAGTGCTGGGGTGCCCACCTATTGCTCTATGACCTCATTTCTGTTTTGGCCTTAGAAGCTGCCTAGCTTCCTTTATAATGGGTATTTTGCTAGCAATTATCTTCATATTTATACTTCACAGTCAGTATCCTGTTATTTTGGAAGCTACCAAATAATCCTTCAAAATGTTCCTTTCTTTTTTAAACTGTCTGGGATCATCCCCCTCCGCCCCCCGCCCCCCCACACACACTAAGAAACTACAAAGGCTAGGAAACTTCTCAGCTCATTTCTTTAGAAAATGGAATATCTAATTTCTCTCAGGACAGTGAGTATTTCCAAGGAGCCTAGGATTTTAGTCAAGAAAGAATTTTTTTGGGGGTGGTCCGGTCTTGGGGCCTGAACTCTGGTCCTGGGCGCTGTCCCTCACCTCTTCAGCTCAATGCTAGTGCTCTACCACTTGAGTCACAGCGCCACTTCCGGCTTTTTTTCTTTTTGCCTATGTGGTGCTGAGGAATCGAACCCAGGACCTTATGTATGCAAGGCAAGCACTCTACTACTGAGCCACCTTCCCAGCCCCGAAAGAATTTTGACGATAACCTTGTCAACTGCATATATTGATCTATTATGCTTATAGTAGCAATAGCCTTGGGATATATAGCTATGGAATATTGGGAAATTCAGTTAATTAGTTGGAGGGTGGTGTGTTTATTTGTATATGTAGATATTTGTTTGCATAAATGTGTATATAGAAACATAGATGGCCTCTAATGTGAAAGAGTTGAATTTACTCATATCCAGAGTTTTTGGACTTCAGTTCCTAATTATGAATTCTCATTTTCAGTAGTTACAAAATGCTGAATAAATATAAATAATAATTAAACCATCATAGAATCATAAAAGAAGTGAATTTATAGTTTTCTTCTGAGAGTTTAAGTTGATAGGATGTTTTGATAGATCAGTAGCAACAGATATCCAGTTGTAATTTTATATATGAAGGGACATTGGTTGCTCAGGTTCATACCTTATCACAAATTAGCTTTTACCAATATTATAACTTTCTAAGTCCCTTTGTTATAGTTTCTTAATTCAAGAAAGAAATAACTTAACCCCTATTAATAGAGAATGTATGTTTGTGATAACATTTTCTATAGCTTTTCAAAAACTTATATTAGGTAAAACTGTTTGTAAGGTCACTGTAAGTCATAAAGTCAGTAAACTTTAGATATTTATGTTTGAATACTTTTTTTGCACTTCATAGGAAGTTGCAGAAACATAACTGTACAGAGTATTTTAGTGTTATATAGGGCTGTATCCAATTTATATATTTTAGAGATGAGAAATTAGAGATAGATAAGAGGCCTAAGGCCCTGTGACTGGCCTTCAGTGTAGATCTGACCCTAGAACCTTGTGCTTATTATGGTTAAGATGATGGTTCTGTTGATTATTGTGGTGATCTAGAATGTTCAATGATGCCATTTTGACTATCTCTTGTTCAGTGTAATTTTTGCTTTGGTAAGCGTATTTAGGATTCCAGAAAAAAAATTAGAGAGGGGTTTTGTTTTGTTTTTTATTTTTGTGAGTCATGAGGTATGAATTTAGGGCCTGGGCAATGTCTCTGACCTTCTTTGCTCCAGGCTAGCACTCTAAACTTTGAGCACAGCTCCACTTCCGTTTTTCTGGTGTTTAATTGGAGAAAAGAGTCTCATGGCTGCCCTGGCTGGCTTTGAACTGGGATCCTAGATCATGAGTAGTTAGAATTTGTGAGCCACCCATGCCTGGCTCAAGAGAGGTTTGTTTTGTTTTGTTTTTTAATTTATTAGTATCCATTAGTTACACAAGAAGAATTTTGGTGTGACATTTCTGTACATGTATACAATGTGTCCCAATCACAATCTCACCCTAAGAGAAATAGTTTTCAAAAAACAGAACTGAGTACTTTAATGCTGGAAGCTATGATTTATTCTGGTATATAGGTTTAGATTTAGGCTTTGAGTTTCTACATTTTGTGTCTATTAATATTATATGGAAATGTAGGACTGACTTAAGGTCTTCTCTTCTTAAAAAGTTGATCAAAACATTAATGTCATAGAGTGGGTGGTGAGACCATTTAACCGGTGTTCTGATTAAGAGTCTGTTATTACCCAGACACTAGGGTTTATGCTTTAATCCTAGCTACTCAGGTGGCTGAAATCTGAAGACCACAGTTCAAAGCTAGCATGGACAGGAAGATCCATGAAACTCTTATCTCCAATTAACTATGAAAAAGTTGAAAGTGGGGCTCTGGCTCAAGTGGGAGAGCATTAGGTTTGAGCAAAAAAGCTGAGAGGCATGGGGCTGGGAAGGTGGCTCAGTGGTAGAGTGCTTGCCTTGCATGCATGAGGCCCTGGGTTCGATTCCTCAGCACCACATAAGCAAAAAGAAAAAAGCCGGAAGTGGCACTAGGGCTCAAGTGATAGAGCGCTAGCCTTGAGCTGAAGAGCTGAGGGACAGTGCCCAGGCCCAGAGTTCAGGCCCCACAACCGGACCCAAAAAAAAAAAAAAAAAAAAAAAGCTGAGAGGCAGTTCCCAGGCCCTGATTTTAAGCCTCATTAATGGCACATGCACACGTTTGTACATAAACACACACACACTAAACACACACACACACAGAGAGCCATTATTGATTTTGCAAGTGCAGTGCAGTCCTCTCTTCTTGACTGGCAGATTTTTGACATAATATTTTATAGTATATTTAATAATCCTGACATTTATTTAAAGCAGAAAAGCAAATCTTCAACTTTATAATGGCTTACTAAGAGTTATGAGATCACAGTGATATGTTCTGAAAATAATACCAGATGGAGATCAAATCAAGGAAGCAGAGATAAGACTCCCACTGACAATGAGTTCTGAAATGCTTGTGTGGATATACTTGTAACTAAGATTCAGCTGATCTGGTTTCTTAGATATTCTCTACCTCTTTCTGTATTTCACTATGATCTCTTCCCAATTTTTTTCTTCTTTTTCATTTTCTGCCTTGATATGTTAATACTTTGTTTTTCTTCAGTGAAAAGCTATTGGATCTCCTTTTAAACAAAAAAATACATGGTTTTATGTAGGTTTTACATTTGACATCTTAAAGTTTCTAGTTCTCTGGAGTTAGAATAATAATAATTCAAACGCTGAAATAGTTTTGAATAATAAAAAATACTGTTCATCCTTACAGATACTGAATTCCCAGTACTGTTTTGGGCTATATTTCACAGCAGAAGAATGGTTTTCAATACTCAACAGAATCAGCTTTGCTCTGAGAACTTTTTCCCTGTGTTATTAATTTCACATAGTTTGGATATGTCAGAAGCACTGCCTAATTACAGACTGTGAACACGATTTATGTATTTGTGTTAATTAGAATACAGAATAACAAGAATATTAAAGAAGGTAAAATAAGTGGGCATTTTTGATTGTCAGAAAACTTTACATTATATAAAAATATTTTTAACAAATGGTTTTTTTTTTTTTTTTGGTCGGTTGTGGGGCCTGAAAGGTGGGCCTGGGCGCTGTCCCTTAGTTCTTCAGGTGAAGGTTAGCACTCTACTACTTGAGCATCAGCCCCACTTTCGGCTTTTTCTGCTTATGTGGTGCTGAGGAATTGAACCCAGGGCCTCATGCATGTAAGGCAAGCACTCCACCACTGAGCCACCTTCCCAGCCCCAAAGGTTTTGTTCTTTAATATGCTAGTTACCCCATTGCTCTGTTATAGTTCTATACAGTTATGGGGAAGAAAAATTTATAATAATGATACTCTGAAATAAGGTTGCTAACTCCTTTTTTTTGGGGGGGGGGCTGGTCCTGTGGCTTAAGCTCAGGCCCAGAGGCACTGTCCCTTAGATTCTTTTGCTCAAGGCTATCATTCTACCACTTGAGAGTCACAGCTTCACTTTCAGCTTTTTTGGTAGTTTATTGGAGGTAAGAGGCTCATCGACTTTCCTCCCTGGACTGGCTTCAACCCAAGATTCTCAGATCTCAGCCTCCTGAGTAGCTATGATTATAGGTATGAGCCACCAGTACCCTGCTCAGGGTTTCTAACTTCTTTGAAAACAAATGTTTTTTTTAAAAAATCTTTTTAAAATAAGGAAACTTTAAAAAATTGACACCATTATATGAAACTATCATAATAATATAGGTGGAAAAAGTAAAGTTGTTTGCTGTGGTATGTATCATGGTAGTGGAGAGGTCAGGCCTGACTTGCTTGGGCTGCCTATAATGACTCTCCCCCAATCCTGGATTCCCTGGCTTCATTTTAGTACAACATATTTAAAACACTGAAAAAATATATATGTAAAATGTATGTTGAGAGTCTCTACTAACTGCAGTAAAATTCTTCACTTTTAGACCTTGCTAAAAATAGAATATTACCTGAGTAGTGCATATGTTATATGAGTTCATTCATTTATGATTACATTTGGTGGGAATCAAGGTCTCCGGTAGAATTATCATTGGGTAACAATATTTCCTATACAGGTTTAGAGATCACATCTGAAAGAGAATTTCAAAAGGATTTTTCGTTGAAGCAGCTAATATATTAGCAGGTTTTTCAACATAATTCAACATATATGTATTGTATGTCCATGGTATACAAGGCACTGAATTATCTCTCAAGAATACAGAAAAGGAAGAAAACAGATTTTGTACTCACAGAGTTTATGGTTTGATAGCAGAAGAGGAAATTTTATCCTTGTATGACTTTCCCAGATCACAAAGTCATAGAAGAAATTTAGTTCTTAGTTTCCTTTTTATTCTACATATGAAAAAAAATTGAAGTGATTTTTTTTCTCTCATTTATTGTCTTTGGCGGTGCTGGAGATTCAACATAGGGCCTTACCCAGGCTAAGGAAGAGCTATGTCAGTGAATTGCAAGTTTTTATGAAAAAGTTAAACATTCATACAAAAGTAAACAGAATTCTTTAGTGACCTCTCTATATCTATCTTCAATCAAATGTGGCAAATTCTGTTCTGTCCTCTACCTTTCACACTAATTGATACTGAATCAAATCTCAGACATATGACTTTACCTGGAAACCTTCATGGTGCAACCAAAAATGACAGGACTCTACAAAAAACAGAATAGTTATTACTCTTAGCAGCTAACAGCAGCATCTTAATGCCATTTAACATGCTGACATTTTTATAAATGACATAAATACACCCCAATAATTGTTTGACACCTTTTAATCTTTGTAGGTTCACCCCCTGCATCTTTTTTCTTCCTAGTTTTTGTTTGCCCTTTAGAATTTTCCATGCCCAGATTTTCTCTATGATTGTTCTCTTAGTGTTTCACGGTATAGTTTAATAAATTCTTCTGCCTTGTTTATTTTCTGCAAATTGATAATTAAGTTTTCAAGGTTTTATCCAATTATGGTTAGACTATTTTGGTTATATCTACCTCATAGGTTAGGAGGTGGCCCTCCATCCTCAGTATAAGAAAGATACAGACTTACAAGGTCTGGTTCTGCCTCTGCCTTTCTGACTCTCTCTCTCTCTGTGTCTTTCTAACATGAGAAAAATGGTGGTCAGTGCATAGATACATTAAATCACTAAGGGCTGCCCAATGGTGATGTTATAATTCTATGATCTCTTTCATTTGCTGAGTGTCCAGAATACATTTATAAAGAGAAACATGCACTGTTTGCTTAAAAACACGGTTGTAATTTGTGTAGTTAAAGAAAGACCAAGCTAGGCACTGGTGCCTCACGCCTGTAATGCTAGCTACTCAGGAGGCTGAGATCTGATGATCGCAGTTTAAAGCCAGCCTGGGAAGAAAAGTCTGTCAGACTCTAATCTCTAATAAACCACCAGAAAACTGAAGTGGAGCTGTGGCTTATGTGGGTAGAGCACTAGCCTTGAGCTGAAGAGCTCAGGGACAGTTTCCAGGCCCAACAGATCATGACCAACAGAAAAAAAAGGGAGGACAGATATTTTATTTTTGACTTTTATTGGCAAGTTTTCAAAATGATGTACTTCTCTATTATTCTTCAAAAGGAAAAAAAAGAAAAGGCTCACCACATCGCCTTAATTATGATGGCTAATTGTATGCATCAAGTTGAGTGGGCTAAAGATTTCCAGATAGCTGACAAAGCTATTTTTGGGTGAATATGAGGATGTTCACATGAGAGATTAGTATTTT
>NW_027204642.1:0-23400 GCF_024711535.1 Dipodomys merriami | reverse complement strand
TGCACTTACTTCCTCCCTCATACCCTCCCTGCACACTTTCCTTTTCTGAGTCACCCCAAAGAGGCAGGCGTCAGACATTCTTGAGCCAGTTCTCCCCAAGAACCAGGACATACTCCCCCAGAGCCACAGTGATATCATCCCAGACAGGAAGTGGACACTGACCTCAGTACATTAGCCAATCACAAGTGAGGAACACTGACCTCAGCAACAATGACCAATCACAAGTCCCCATACAAATCAACCCATGTCCAGAAACTGTTCTTTAGAGCCGTTTTCCTTCCCTCACCCCAGGAACAGTCAAAGTGACGTGCCTCCTTGGCTCCTCTTGCCTAAGAAGAGTACCCTGCTCTGCTCTTGTCAAAGGGGTCTTCATGACATTTTCATGTTTTTAGTTCCTTCCATGACTTCTCCAGGCCCCACGCTTGCTAGGCAAATGCTCCTCCATTGAGTTATACTCCCAAACCAAATGTGTATGTTTCTAAAAGCTTCAAGTAGTTTGCATCCTGGGCTTGGTTCTTCATTGTCTTTACTGTTGTTATTATTATTATTATTATTATTATTATATTACTATGTTCTCACTTTCATCAGAATCAGGCACATGACCATGATTGGGCATCAGCAAAATAAGCTAACATAGAGAATTTTCCAGAATTGATGGGCAAGACCACAAAACTGTCATTAGCTTTGTAAGACAAATCAATGAGCTCTCATTTTCATGGACTTACGATCAAACCACATAACTTGCTTGGGGAGCGACTGTTGCTGGAAACGGCTCTCTAGGCAGCGAGAGGAGCAGCCAGGGACCTCCATGGAGCCTCAGAGCTGTGTGCCAGGGAGTGGGGGCACAGCATACACTATGCAACAACTGCATAGGCACGGAGCTAAATAGGCCTTTCATGGCATTCAGTCACCTTCACATTCATCACTACAGGATGATAAAGATGGGGACTTGGGCTGGATCTCAAATATGGAACAAGAATTGGGAGTGTAGCTGGAGGCATGGCTCAAGGAGAGCACCAGCCAAGCAAAGAAGACAAGTGAGTCCAGGCCCTGAGTTCAAATCCTAGTACAGCTAAAATAATAAGTAAATAAAAGGCTAGCATGAGTCTTTCCTGAGCAGGACCCTGTCTTTGGTAGTCTTAAGACAGAAGCCATCCCTGGTGCCACCTGGGCCCAGAGACCTGCTGCTGCCCAGCAAACACTTGCTCTGGGCTTCAGGGGAGCATTCTTCATGCTGTGGTTTCTTATCAAAGTGGCAGCGAGAAAAGGTCAGTAAATACACTTCAGGTCACTGCTTCCTGAATGTGCAGAACCCTATCTTTAAGCCCTTATTAAGGGAGATAACAGGGTAACCAACTCCCAATCTCTCTCCCAGAGTTAATTTCTTCAAACTAGCAAAAGGAAACAAAACCAGCTTCCAATCATCCAATCCTCACCTAGATGCACACAGAAAGCACTTGGTGCTCTGCAAGTAAGGTATGTCCCCAGCAGTAACCAGTACCACAACTGAAGCAAAAAAGCAGCCAACCAGCAATCCAGGCACCTTATTCTAGTAGCATGAGTCTTTAAAACTCACAGTCCCCAGCATTTTCTGAGCATCACCCTCTTTAGCGAAAGATAATTTGCAATCAGGCAGGGTAAAGACAGGCAGCCATTACTTTCTTAATGGCCAACTATCCAAAAAGGCTCAGCTAAGTGATCTCAACTAGCAATTGGACCGATTAGAATTGATAAGTGAAATACTCTTAACCTTCCTTTCAGTGGCCATTCCTAGGGGGAGGGGTAGGAGTGCAGATTCCCAGCACAGAATTTAATTTCAATTCACAGACATAAACGTGATTGGTGCCTTGCTGCATCCCTTCCTCTACACAGCTCAGGTCGGAGAAAGACTGGCTATGAAGCCAGCGGACTGTGTCAATTCCACCCTTACAGAAATTGCTGGGGCCATCTGTCAAGGAGGATAGGACAAAAGAGCTGGTGAGCGGACAGAGGGGGCATGGCTTCTCACTCTTCCACGATCGAAGTGTGGGAACACCAGAGAGCACTAGACAGGCAGGTTGACAGCGGGTGACACGTGCAGTCATCACTGCTGAGAACCATCTAGCGCCAGGCCCTGCTAGGCTCTTTGTGAGCATGGTGGCATCAGCGAGCAGGTCTGACTGTGATGTGCTGAGCCTCTTACATACTACACACCGTGCTTCTCACACTGCCTATACTTTACTCACCCTCAAGACAACCTTGTAGCCCAGAAAGACCACTCTCCTTTCAAACTTATTTACTCAGTTTGGGGGCTGGGGATGGAATCAGGGCCTATGCACTCTAGACAAGTGCTCTACCACCTAGCTGACCCCTAGCTGCAAACATCATCACATTACAAGGAAGGAAAGAGAGGCTCTGTGTCCCCCTGCTCAAGGGGACGCATGGCAGGGCAGCAGTCTCTGCAGGTTACAGAGCTCAACAGTCTTGCCAAAACTCACAGAAGTACACACTGAAGCTGGTGAATGTGCTGCACAGGAATGACACCTCATATTCAGCAGTAGACAGCCATCTGCAGTTCCCGCTGCCCAGCCATTGCCTCTCTGGCATCTTGTAAGGGTGCCTCCTCACACTCAAATGACCAGGGCAGAAGGCCCACCTCCCTGCTTGAGAGTGGGCTGGTGACCTCTGGGGGTCAGCCTCATATTCCTCCCACCGCTGCGCAGCTCAGGGGTGGTGCTGTGATGAGGCCAGTGAGGGTGCGACCCCACACTTTTTAAACCTCTTGTCTGACAGGGTTGCTTAGCCGGCACAGCAAATCCTAGGGCTGCTGGTGGCCATTTCTCAACGACCTAGTGAGAGGCATCCTGAAGATGAAGCTGGACCAGAGGAAAGCAGAGCCAAGATTGGAGAGGGGCAGTTTCTTGACGCTTCGGCCTTTGTACCTAGATCTAGGCATGCTTGAAGACAGAACCTCTCTGGACTTTCCGGTGACAGCCATCTCCCTTTCTTTTTTCCACAGGCCAGTCAATTCAGGGCTTTCTGTGTTCTATAACCCAAGACCCCCATTATTCACAATGCTTTTACTAAACAGAAACCAGGCCGTCTTTCAGTGAGTACTTGCCCCATGGAAAATGGAAACGACCAGACTTTATACCCATTATCTCCTTTAAATCTCAGCTCTGAGCCAGGCTGTAGTGCACGCCTGTAGTCTCAGCACTCAGGAGGCTGAAGCAGGAGGGTCACAAGTTCAGGGCCAGTTCAGACTACACAGTATGACTCTCAAATGAAAAAAAAAAAAGCAAAACTAAAAACAAAACAAATCCCAAAAATCCTAAAAACAAGTCTTGGCCGGAGAACAGTGAAGACAGGTGCTCAATGGCACGGCTCCAGGGTCTCAGGAGCCCTGTCCTTGCTCAACGCTGGTGCCTTGCCAGCTTCCTGCAAGCAGCAGCAGGAGCACCCATCATTGGCTCACGCAGAAAACCCTCAGTCACATGGCTTGCCCAGCTTACATTGGAGACAGGGGCCTAAGCCAAGCCTCCCATGGCTCAGCTCACCTTTCAGCAAACCCTCTGTTCTCCACGGAAGCAGCATGTTCAAGCTGAACTCAGATGCCTGGAAGCCTTCACAGTTTTTACAGGACGCACATACCACCTACACATGGTGGGCCACAGGGGGGTGGTGGTACAAAATGCCCACCATACCTCATCCCCACCCCCTCCCCCCAACATCCCAGGCCCTGGTCCACTCACTCAGGTCCAGCACATCGTCGGTCTTGATCAGGTCCTCTTCCCGAGTCAGGGGCAGCTGTGTCTCGGGCTCCCCTCGCAGCTGCAGCGACAGTGAGCGCAGCATGAAGAACACCCGGATGGCCTGGATGGAGGACAGAGCAGAGGGAGCACACTGCAGGGGCAGCACGGTGAGGCGCCTGAACCCCTTCCGGTGTGGGGTCAGGCTGCTTTACTCCACTGAACACCTGCATCTGCCAGCATCTTGCCCCAAGTTGTCTGGTCACCACGGTCTCTGCCCAGCATTCAGCCACTCCACACACAGGGAACCGAGACCCAAGGAGGGGAATGGGCTGCCCAAGGCCAAGAGCCCAGCCCACCTGTCCACAGAGGCCTGCAGACCATGGAGGCCAAAGTACTAAGATGTTTCCAGGCCCTGCTACTTAATGGAGGTCTGGGACAGGAGTGCAGGTGAGTGTGGGCTTTGGAGCTGGTGAAGGCCATTAAAAATGTTACCCCATGGGGCTGGGAAGATGGCTCAGTGGCAGAGTGCTTGTCTTGCATGTATGAGGCCCTGGGTTCGATTCCTTAGTACCACATAAGCAGAAAAAGCTGGAAGTGGTGCTGTGGCTCAAGTGGTAGAGTGCTCACCTTGAGCTGAAGAGCTGAGGGACAGCGCCCATGCCCAGAGTTCAAGGCCCACGACCAACAACAACAAAAGAAGTTACCCACCACAGGTGAATCCCTCCATCCCTTGGGCCCTGGCCTTAGGATGAGGAGTATGCTGCTGGTGAGGCCAAGGCCTGGCACGCGGCACAGGAGTGGTTTCCCTGTGCGCCTGCTGGAGGCAGAGGCAGCCCCAGTGGCACAGGGATTCTGGGCCTAGGAAAAGCGGTCTGTCAGAACCCAGTGTGGCTACTGGGCGTTTGCAGAGGCAGAGGCCCAGACGTGCGAGCAAGAAGCAGCAGTCAGCCAAGGAGCAGGCTCGCCACCAAACAGAGCTGAGAAGCAGAGGACAGGGAGGAGAGGTACTCCAGCTCTCTCTCCAGAGGCACAGACAAGGCTGTCCTGGACCAGCAGCCTTACTACGCTGAGCAAAGCCCAACTGCTAGAAGCTTCACTCTCCCCATCTGTGAAATGGGCACAGTACCCTCTAACTCACAGACTGAGCCAGCCCTGGGTTAAGGCTGCAGAAGGGGCCAGCACAGTCTCCATAAAGAATGGTCATCTAGTCACTAGACAGGCACCATGCTGGGCAGAGAGAAGGCCCAGGGACAAGCCAGGGTCACCTGGGTGAGCTGTACAAAGATGATTTCAAGTGCACCTTTGGGTATTCTTATTCTGACTCCAATCAATGGCTATGTGAAGGGAGAGTGCCCTTAAATCGGCAAACTGCTCCCCAACAAGAAGGGGGACACACTGCTGTTGGCCAAGAGCTGCGATAGCGCGGTCTCTGATGACTCCGATCGGGTGATTCTGATTCTACTTTGGCCTTGAACCAGTGGGAGGGAGGCCTGGGACCAAGATCCTATTGAAGGAAACTGGCAGAGCACTTCCACCCACCCTCCCAGTATTCTCTGAGAACTCAGAAGTACTAGGGAAAGTCAGTGCTCTCACTGTGAGGAGCGGTGGTGCTATTAGTAATAATAGTTCTAGCAGGTCTTTTATTTATTTATTTTGTGGCAGTACTGGGCCTGAACTCAGAGCCTGGGTGCTGTCCCTTTGCTTTTTTGCTCAAGGCTAAAGAGCTACCACTTGAGCCACATTTCTACTCCTGGCTTTTAGGTGGTTAATGGGAGAGCAGAGTCTCATCTCACAGACATTTCTTCTTGGGCTGGCTTTGAACTCCAATCCTCAGATCTCAGCCTGCTTATTAGTAGCTAGGATTACAGGTATGGGCCACCAACTCCTGGAAGTTTCTAAAGTATAGACTTCATCTCTATCAGAAGACAGACATGGCTACAATGAACCTGGGAGACCTGCCATGTAGTAGGGTCTTACTGCGGGCCAGGGTTTGTGAGCACCTTACTGCAGCCTGGGAAGAAGAATGGGAACTGGCAGGCAAAGTGATGGTCCACATGGCTGCTATGGGAGGGATGCTGTGACTCCAACCCCAGGGGCCTGAGTCACACAGCCTAGCACACCAGGAAATACAAAACCCCTGGGCCAGCCCAATGGGAGGCAATGGAATATCCTGCAGTGGAACTCTTAAATAAGAGGCTGGGAAAGAGAGAAAGAAAATGCAAGGTCCATTACAGGCAGGACCCAGTGAGGGAGGGGCTTCCTATGTGTCAGCTGTGGCCCTCTCAGTGATCTGAAGGCAAGCACCTAGTAGGACCACAGCTGGGGCTGAGAAAATGGAAACATACACTGCCTTCTTCAGCATAGCACTGGATAGCCTAAACTTTCCACTGAATTAAAAAAAAAAAAAAAAAAGTTCCTCACTTGGCTGCTAACAGGGCTTTTTTGGTAAAACATCTGCTTCTGCACTACAAATGACAAATGGAAGCTGTTTCCAGGAATACAAACAAGTAAAAAAAATAAGATCATTCAAGATATAAAAAGGAACATCAAACATACAAAATAAACTGCTGGTTCCTGTTCCACTCCCAAGGGAAGGCAGAAGGCATCAGAGGCCTGTACCCCTGAATGGAAGATAGGGGGGGTCCCATAGGACAAGGTGCACCACACGGGGCCAGCCGGGCTTCCAAGGGGAGTCTACAAACGCCTGGCAGGCAAGCTGAACACACAGAATGCTACACCACACAAGACTGAGGCCACACATGTACCTGCCACCTTCTGAAACAGCAGTGGCTTCATCTGGTTGCCCTAGGCTTGCGCAGAGCCAGTGACATCGCTGTCTCATTTGGGTGCTGAATGGCCTGAGACTCTCTGTCACAGACAGAAATGGAGCTTGGGGACACAGGCAGCCTCCAAGGTCACTTCCTGAATAACTCCTCCTGGGCCATCAAAAGATTTAGAACTTGTGACCCAGAGTTTATGGAGTACCTATCATTTCTTTGCTCAATGAAAATGAAAAACTTCAAAGTATCACTAAAAAAAAAGATATAGGAAATCATTTCTTTTTCAGATTCTTCAGAATACTAAGAAGGGTGATGCTTGGGAAATAGAGCAGACTGTGAGAGGAGAGGCAGCGGATCACGCTCAGACAGGAAGGAGAGACTTCTCCAGTTTCCACGCTGGCTTAACTCAGTCTCCTGAGGATCCACCTGGCAAGTTCGGATGGCGTGGAGTCAGACTTCAGCTTGGCTGAGGCTGAGCGCAGGCTGGTTGCTTGGGGACAGGGTGCCATAGGGCATCCACATGAGACAAGTGGCCTGGGAGACGCAGTGAGCTCTGGGCTGGCCCCGGGACAAACACTCGACTCAGTTCAGGCTCCCACTCCCTTGCCAGGTATGCAAGCTGTTCAAATATAGGCAACCATCACTCAGGTTAGGAGCCCCCGAAGGCTGTGGAAAGGACTGCAAGAGTCAGTCACAGAAGAATGCAGAAGCCATTTAACATGGGGCAGCCCACCAGGAAAGCAATGTGGCGATGTGCAGCCAGACAAAAAAGTTCATACCCTTTGAACCAGAAGTTCCGCTTCTGAGACCTTATCCTGAGGAAATAAGCCAAAAGAAAGACAACTGTATTCATGGAACAGCTCACTACTGTTCAGCTGCAAATACTGTAACAGTGGGACCAACCCCAAATGTCTAACAGAAAAATGCTGCTCAAGTGTATGATGCCAAAGTCACCAGAGAAACCTTGATAGTCATAAGAAATCAGATTTACAGGCTGGGAAGGTGGCTCAGTGGTAGAGCTCTTGCCTTGCATGCATGAGGCCCTGGGTTCGATTCCTCAGCACCACATAAGCAAAAAGAAAAAAGCCACAAGTGGTGCTGTGGTTCAAGTGGTAGAGCGCTAGCCTTGAGCTGAAGAGCTGAGGGACAGCGCCCAGGCCCAGAGTTCAGGCCCCACAACCGGATCCAAAAAAAAACAAAAAAACAAAAAAACAAAAAAAAAGAAATCGGATTTACTAGCCAAGGTGGTATGTAGGGCTCTAATCACAGCATCCAGGAGGCTGAGGAAGAAGATTGCAAAATCTGGGGACAGTGTGGGCTAAAGACAGACTTACTAAAACTGCATCATGGCTGGAGGGTAGCTCGGAGGTTCAGCACGGGTGAGGCCCTGGCTTCCATCCCAACACTACAAAAAGACACTTAACAATAGACACTTACAACATGAAAAATTTTTTGCCCTGTAATAACAAGTAAAACAGGACGGGGATGAAAACTGGGGCATGACAAAGATGCCCTCCCTGCCATCAGGAGGGGAGAAGTTTGCAAAGAGATGGAGGCAGCTCAGGGAGGCCTAAGTGTCACTGCTCCTGTTCTTCCTTGCTTTGAAAACCTGCAATGCTGCTCTAGGGTGTAATACACAGATGAAAAGCACAGCAGGAGGCCCTCAGTGATAAACAAACAGGCCTGCAGTTCAGGTTCACAAGGGGACAAGAGAACAGTGGGGACAAGTAAAAGCTTACACTTACTTCGTTGTGACCTGCCAGTTCCTGTGTGAAGATAGCTAGTGCTTCCATTCAGATTTTGATGCTTACCAAATCTCACCTCTGGCTCTTCCCACTGAGACTAGGAGAGACCCCATCTGCTGTTCATGGGAGCTGCAGCAGACCACCCACTTCAGCCTGCAGGTCTGAGCACTCACTGTCTGCCAGGCCCTAGCACTGCACTCTCTTCTATTGTGGACAACAACTGAGAAGTGAGAGGAAGGAACTTAGGATCCTGAGATTCATTCAAGGTTAAATTGGGTTTAACCTTGGCTAAATTAACATGGCTAAACTGGGTTTGACCCAAAGTTGGTCTGACTCACAAACTTTCAGTCTTTTCTGAGTCTCTACTGCCACTCCATGTGGGTGGGGCAGGCTAGTGCCAAGTTCTGCTAGTGTTCTCTCATCAGACCCTAGGGTTCTGGTGACCTTTATTTCAACACGAACTGTCCCTCTCAGCCAGCCTAGCTCAGTGGCACTCCTGGTATTTTGGTCTGCCTTTGGATTTCTTGCCCCCCTGGTCTACATATGTGTGTGTGTATGTATATATACATATACACATATATACATGCAGACACATATATACACACATATACATATATAAATACATATATAAGCACATATATACATATATACACATATACACACATACATACATGCACACACACACATACGGCTCAACGAATACATCAAGTGACAGAACATGTGGTGTGACATAAAATGCCAAGAAGGGAATTTTGTCACTGGATGCTTTCCAAGGCCTACTAGGCCAAGCCCTCCCCACTCCACACCTTGCCCTGTAACAGGCCTGTTCCCACCAGCAAAGGGCCATCTTTGGGCTCTGACTTTTGTGGTTCCTCCTTGTTTCCTGGGTTTATGCTTGGATGCAGCTCTGCAGTGTACGTCCTATCTGCTGCTCTCACAGGCTGTGCCCATCAGCCCATGGCTGCCCTGGCCATCACACCTGCTTCTCAGATGCTTGTAATTATTGGTGACCTCCTTAGGTGAGAACAGAGGCAGGGACTTGTACATCCCCAGGTACAGCTCAGTGTCTGGCACATGGGGACCAAGTAGCTCTTGGAGGAGTATGTGAATGAACATTGTAGTCAGCAGTGATTTACTAGGAAGGGCCAGATGTTTGACCTTCTCCAAGTCCTTAAGGAAAATTAAGGATGAGGTTTCTGAAAAGGACTGACCTAAAATGGAATACGTCTACTTAGAGTTGAAGTCTATCTGTCTGCCTGTCCATCAAGAGGGGGAGAGAGAGAGAGACAGACAAGTTGAGAGAGAAAGAAAGCCTTTGACTCCAAAGAGATACAGTGTTAGGAGTGAAAATCCGGAGACAAACCAGAGGAGCCCTAAATTGCTTGCTGAGCTACCACGTCCCGGAGCTCCAAGTCAGGACACATGCTGGGTTCTGACTTCAGAGGATTCTAGACAACAGTCTCCAACAAGAGCTAGACTAGGTGAAAGGCCAACACTTCCCTTCAGAGATTGACTCATGAAGTCTGAAAAGAAGCTTTTCTGAAGTGGATGAGTCTGCTTGAGAGGCCTGCCCTATTTACTATCTTTGTGTTACCAGCGATCCTGGGATTCTAGTGCTGCTTTTGTAAACTGCTCAGAGGGCCTAACAAGAAACCCTGAGGAAGCCCAGACAGCCCCAGGAGTTGGGCCTTGCTTCCCCCGAGCCATTCAGGCTGCACATCCCACAGGAGCAAGGCAAGTGGGCAGCAGAGCCCTGGGAACTTGCATCGAAGTGGAATGTGAGGGACAAAGGGAGAAGAGAACTAATCTCATCAAGGATCTTACGATGTGTATGTCTTAAATGAGTCCTCATGGTAACTCTGGCAAGGCAAGTGCATTCTGCTTTATAGAGGAAGAGACAGGTAGCTCAGAGTAGACACCCAGCCTCTCCTTTGCCACCAGCCTGACTGTGTACCCTAGATCGCTTCCATTTCTCTCTAACGGAGAGGATGGACTACGCCAGCCAGCAGGGCATGATACTGTAAAACTATGTTGGGAGCTGACAGCCAGTGTACTCACCTGGCTCCGAGACCTGGCTCCAGCCAGCCCCTCCCCTTGGCCTTATCAGTTTCTGCTCAGTGCTGGCTATTTGGGGGTGCCAGGATGTGCCACATCTCTCTGGGCCCATGTTGTCCAGTTCTGCCCAGCCCAATGGCACAATCCTGGCTTAAGAGCCATCCCTCTGGAACCAGGCCTCTCCATCTCCTCCCTGTACCATGATGCTTTAGGAACGTGGTCTACAGTCCTTCCTGCCACACCCTTTAGACTGGCTCCTACAGGGCTGGGCTACTTCCCTGTCTGGGTCCAGCACAAGCAGGGTTCATGGCAGGAGGCAGTGGGCTAGGGTGCTTCAGAGCTGGGGGGCTCCAGGGGCCACACTGTGTGGACCAGCTCCTGGCTCAGCTGTGGACAACCGGAGTAACTGAGCACATGGCTCAATCGCAGACACCTCCAATAGGGAGCTGGGGTAACAACAGGGCCACCTCCAAGTGTGGCATGGAATTAGACAAGGAAATCCACATAAAGACTGACATGAAGGTTAGACTCTTTACTAAGGCTATGTCCTCATACTCCAGCAAGAACCAAAGGGTAGCAGAGTGCAGCCAGGACAGCAGCTGGGCTCCAGTCCTACAGAGTGCCCAAATGGGCCTGCACCCTGGCTGGAATCTTCCTGGGGAGCACCCCTCAGGCCAACAAAAGGCCAAAGGTGAGCTGCTGGCGTTGAGGAGTGGCCCACAGGACACCCACTCTTCAAAATCAGCCTTCCACTGCACAAAGCCACCCACCAACAAAACCACGTGCCTGATTGGTTAGGGCACTGGTGCTTGCCAAGCAAAGGGAAGGACAGCGGCAGCGGCTCAGCAGGGCGGCTTCTGTGGTGAGTCCTGTGGCTTTGCTCAGACAGCTGGGAATGTCACTGAGTCAAGACACGTGGGTCCCACTTCCTCTGCAGCCTGGAGCCACGGCCATTGAGGCAAGAGCACCAGCAGGTAGAGGAAGGTGGCCAACTCCTCCTGCTGGAGGCATGAAGCATGCCACCAGCTTTCCAGAATTCTGAGTCAACCCTCTTCCACACGGCACACTCAGATTAAGGCAGAAGGTATACCTGATAACTGAACTATGATAACTGAGCTACGTGCAACAAATTCCTCTAATTATCCTCTAAGAAGCTTGTCTTCAGGAATGATTTTCCAGGAAAAGGCTGTGGTGCTTTCTAAGAAAGAAACTGTGATCTCACAAGGGAGATAAAGTACCATGAACAGCCTGGCCAAGGCTGCTTCCTAGAGCGCCCGCCTCAGAGCACAGTGCTGATAAGGTACGCGCACACTCCGGCTGCTTCTGAGAACTCCCTACCCTTCACAAACATCTCTTTGCAATTTCACTTGCGTGTGCCTTGTCCCCAGATCAGCCAGATACCTTAACATCACGCCATCTCTGGGGGTCCTGAGATCGCAGGGTAAGATCTCACCACCCCCCTCACCTGCCCTGGGTGTTCTAGCTTTCCTCCCAGTTCGAAGAAGCCCAGCCTCCTGGCTTCTGCCCGCTGAGCTCGCTGCGCTCAGGCTGCAGGCTGTACCGAGGAGGTGCCCGCCCATAGCCCCCAGTGGTGCGAGGTGCCATGGGACTCCGATCCCCACTACCAAAGGGCAACATGCTTTAGAAAGCCATGTGTAGTTTCGGGGTGTCTGGGTGGTGTCCTCTACCCATAACTAAGCTCATGATGGAGAAGGGCTCTTGACTTTGATCCTTTCCTTCCTGGCCCAGAAGGGGTTCTGGGGTAGGAAGAGCCCCTAAGAGAGGCTGGGCCAGGCCCACGTGCACACTCACCCGCCGAGTCTTTTCCACGTCACCACATGGCAGCCGCTTCACAAAATCAATGCCTGTCAGTGGGGTGCCCGCTGGAGGCAGCAGGATGGAGGCGTCCATCATGAGATATTCCACATTCATGGGCTTCATCTAGGAGACATGACAGGAAGCTTCACTTGGGGGAGGCGCCACTGGGCAGGCCACGGGGCTTCCACCCAAACCCATACAGAGTCAACGAGTGCTGTCCACGTTGCCTTTGATGGAGACCCCTCCCTCTTCCAGGCTGTCTGCTGTGATGATAGTACTTTCTTATTTTTCTAGGTTGCAAGGGTTTTTGTGTGTGCTGGTACTGGGGCTGAACTCAGGGCCTGTGGGCTGTCCTTTAGTTTTTTTCTGTTCAAAGCTGGCATTTTTACCACTTGAGCCATAGTTCCACTCCTAGCTTTTTGCTGGTTAATTGTAGACAAAGAGTCTCGTGGACTTTCCTGCCTGGGTTGGCTTCAAACTGTGGTCCTCAGATCTTGGCCTCCTGAGTATCTAGGATTACAAACGTGAACCTCAGACCCATGGCTGGTTTCAGGTTTTTCCTTTTATTGAGCCTGGAACCATAGTCACTCAGGACAGGCTGTCTTCTTTTTGACAAGTAATTTCCTCTAGAGATCTGACACTCTCCCCACACCCCAAATTCCCTGCATTCCAGAGCAGGGGGAGAGAGGCTGCATTCCCATCTGGGCTGTGGCTGGCATTGATTGGCAATGGCCTAGCAGTAGTGGCCCCCCCCCCCCCCAGCCTGCCCTGCTGTCTGGCAGACCTCCAGTCCAGCGAGCTCCTTCCACACAGACTGTTCCCATTGAACACTGGTGCTAAAGGATGTGAGGGAAGCAGTGAAAGGCAAGGCCTGGCTTCAGCGTGGCCCCCACGCGGGGTAAGGGAGGCTGACTGCAGCAGCCACAGGGCCCTGGGTGTGCCACCTTTGTATTTCTAGAGAATGTCAGACGTTGTGCAGGACACACCACAAACATTTGATTAAAACAAATAAACCTCAGGAAGCTCACTAGGGTGGGAGGACAGGAAAGGAATCATTTTTAGACTCTGCATGAGGCATCTTGTTGGGCAGTTTACATCCAGCCTGGCCAAGCCGGGGGTGTAGGCCCAGCAAGCAGACGAAGCATCAGAGCTCAGAACTGAAAGCCCCTGCCCAGGGTCACGTAGTTAGGCAGTGAGCACATCACATGTGACATAAGAACTTTACACTGGAACTATACTGCAGAGAGGGCAGGGGATGGGGAGACAAACAGCAAAGCAGCAGACAGCCACTGCACTCTCCCCACCCCCACACGAATCAGTGGTCTGAAGAGTGAAGTTTGAGCCCCTTTAAGAATGTTGAAATTTTCCAGGTACCCACTGACATACCTTTAATCCTAGCTATTCAGGAGACTGAGATTTAAGGATTGTGGTTCAAAGCCAGCCTGGGCAGAAAAGTCCATCAGACGCTTATCTCCAATGAGCCAGTTAAAAAAGCCCAAAGTGGAACTGTGGCTCAGATGGTGGAGCACCAGCCTTGAGTGAAAAAGCTCAGGGGCAGTGCCTGGGCCCTGAGTTCAAGCCCCAGGGCCAGCACTCACACAAAACAGAATGATGAGGCAGAATGTCAACCATGAGCTGCAGTCACAGCAGCCCGGGCCTCTGCATGTTACTGGGCGCCTCTGGAGGCTCAGTGCACAGTGACAAGACGTGGTGAGGGCCCTGTATCCAGAACCCAATTGAAAGGGCTGCAAAGCCAGAGAGCCACTTAGCTGAGCACCTGCTTTCTAGGCTTATTATCAATGTCCTAATCACTTCACACTTTGGTAACATCCACGAAAAGATAACTGGCCATCTATTTAGTGATGTCTGCTGGGGAGCAGGGCTAGGGAGGAAGAGATGGGTAGAAAAAAACCAGAAGATTGTTCAGTCCTTACAATGCTGCTTGCTGCAGCGAGAGGCAGAGACCTAGCTGACACTATGTGCTGGAACATTCCCTCAGAGTAGCAGAGAAGGCAGCATAACACACAGATACAACAGGGCATGGGGAGGGCAGCTCTGCTGGGGAGGCAGGTTCTGTCACTAACAGTGGGACAGAGAGGCCAGGAGGTGGCCTGTCTGCCTTCCATCTTCCTGAGTAGCTGAAGGAGAGACAAGGGCAGTAGCCCTCCCCACAGACTGACGCTGTCAAGGTTAGATTTTGCAGACACAGGTGCTTCCTCTGTGAATCAGAGACACCTTCCCAACACAACTTACATCAAAGCAGAGAGACACAGCCTGAAGTCCTCTCAGTGTTGGGGATTAAGAGGCCTTACTACAAAAGTCCCTTCCTACCAATCTTTGCTACTTGGTGAGAAAGCCCCAGGTCAGACAGAGAGCCCTATGGGTTCAGCAGGCCCCCAGGAACACACCAACTCAGGTGTGCTGGGCCCTCACTTACTGTCATACTCCTGTATTCGTCTTCGAACATGTCCAAAAAAATCTCTTCTCCCTACAAAGGAAGGGCGGAAGAGAAAAGATTACTCATATTTTTTTTTCTATGAACACAGTATTATAAACCTGAGCTCTTGGTTTTTGAGGCCATCTGCTTCTTGTTAGTGAATTCTCGTAAATCACCAGGAAGTAAAATATACACGTGAACACACACACACACACACACACACACACACACACACACACACACACACACACACACACACACACACACACACACACACACACACACACACACACACACACTCAGACAAAAGACCAAACAGCAAGCTGAGCCATGCAATGTTTTTCTCCTTTTTAAAATGCTTATTGAGTTTTTCTGTCAATACAGTAAGAAAGCAACAACAAAAATAACCTTATACATGATTAAAAGAGAGAGGAGGTTAATATCTCAAGTGCTCAGCATCATGTATCTGTCAAGAATGGCTAGAGAAATGGAAATCCTGGTTAAGTTACCATGTTAAAAATGTGAAGCCTCACACCTCTGAAAGGAAGCTAGTAATTACAAATGCTTAACACCAAAGCTTTATGGGTTGTTCCATTTGCTTCTGAAGAGAGCCTTGGGATCTCACAGCTCCTCAGGCTGAGACCCCTCCCAGCAGGTCCCCTTCAGAACAGGGTGTACAGACCTGCATGGGTCATCTCTGCTGCAAGTGAAGTGAGCTGACACACAAAAATGTGGAGACAGAGCCTGCTCCTCTGTTAAGGGGAATGTGAGCACTTACTGTCAATATAATCTCTGCTGAGTAATGATGTCAAGTACTGTCCCCTGGGGGTGGGAAAGATTGGGGAGAATGATGGGAGGGGTGATACTGGCCAAGATGTATTGTACTCATAAGGTGGTTTGTTGAATTGAAACCCCTTTGTACTACTTGAGATAATAAAAAAAAAAATCTTACTTCAAAAAGGAACCATCTTCTGTCTCCTAACTTTCAGAAATACAAGTGTCTGTCTGTCTGTCTGTCTGTCTCTCTATCTCTCTCCTTCTCTCTCAATACACACACAGCCAAAACCAGGACTCAGACCTTTTTCATACTGTCCAGCTGTCTGACTACAGACAACCTTGAGTATCTGCACAGCTAAAGTGACAGCAAAAGAAATGACAACCCCTGAAAACATCTAAAAGCTCCTGACACGCTGTACTTAGGTGTAACACTTCACAAGATGAAAGCAAGAGAAACACTCTGGACTGGGAGAAGGAAAGGAAATTTACATACAGTTCTCCCTCTGTTAGTAACAAGAATTATCTACTGGGAATTGCCAGCTCTATGCCCTTCCAGGACTGAGGGAATAAAACAAAGCAATTATCGGGAAAAAGGTTTGAAGATGACTAGGACAACCTGGTGGCGTGGGGGCGGTACCCCAACTGTGGTTTGAGGTGCTGTAAAGGAAGCTGGGATTCCCCATGTGCGGTATGCAGAGCCCCACAGCAGTGCTTTTTGTCTACTGCAGTGGAATGGGGTCCCACTGCACCTGGCAAGGAGGATTTCCAGATCCTACAAACAGAGTCATCTTAAACACTGCCAGTGCTAGCTAGTCTAAAAGATTCCCCCAAAGAAAGAGGAGGTGGAGGACAGATGAGGAGCAGGGAATGAGGGCAGTGCTAGCGCGGAAGGCTGCATTAGTCACTTCCAGGGGCAACTAGCAGAACAAGGGAGATCTGCCGCAGGGGCCCAGAGATCAGAAAACCATGAGGACTGTGCACCCATGGATAATCCATTTTGGCCGAGCCTTGCCTAAGGAGGAGTAAGCTCTGAATGACTGGGTCTGTCCCCATGTTCCTGTGTTGAAGTCCTCACCCCAGGGTGATGGTGCTTGGCCACGGGTCCTCTGGGAGGTGCTGAGGTCATATGGGTACAGCCTCCTGAATGGATCTGGGTCCTTATCAAGGAGGCCTGAAGGAGCTGGTTGCAGCAGAAGGCACCAGCTGTGAGGCAGTGACCTCACCAACATCACACCTGCCTTGATGTCAGTCTTCCTAGGCCCCAGCATTGTGGGAAATCAATCTCTGCATCCATAAGCCATGCAGTGGCTGGTATTTGGTTAGAGCAGCCTGAATATACTAAAATATGGGCTTTCAATAGAACTGAACAAAACCATGACAAATAGATCTTTTAAACATAATCACCTGGAACCCGAAGATAGCCTACAAATGTTTCAGTTCTGAAGTTAAGCTGGTACTTTATAAAAATCTCAGGAGGCCTGAAAGAGGTTTCTTAGCACACATGCCTAGAAATAGTATGCACAGTCATAACTGATACAGCCAGAGCTAATTCACAAGTAATCTTATATATACTGGCATATATAGGTCATCGACATATAAGTCCATCATGTGTAACTCAGTCATTTGTGTATATGGTTAGTAACTTACACATAAATAATACACTTCATAATAAACTAGGACTGGGTCCTTAAAACGCTTTCTGAAAAGAAATGGCAAGCTGAGAGACCACTCCTAGAGACTGGAACTATCACTTTGACCTATAATCTTAAGTATAAAGATAAGAGAAGACATAAAACCTTTACAATGTGGGATCAGACACCAACAATCCTGTTTCTGTAAGACACCTGGATTGCCAATTACCTTGTAGAAATGCCGTACAAGGTGGACACTCTCTTCTCTTGCACCCTGTTGAAAGAGAAGAGGGTGTGAAGGAGGCACGTGACGACATGGAAAGCCATTCATGTAGAATTAATGGGACTGATGATCACATATGGCTGTTAGGACTCACTCCACTTTTATAAAATAAAAAGTTATTCCATTAGTGTGTGTGTAAGCAACTGCCATATGTAAGTAGTGACTGTAATCTTAACTTTTAACCTCTCTGTATATCCTAAATTTTCTTTAGAAACATAGAAAATGGAGAAAGGAGGCAATAAAAGCTACTGAACTTAACAACTGTGTATTTCAGTACCCCCCCCCAAAAAAAACCCTGTAAATAAATATACCTGTGTGTAGGGCAAACCCAGGGGCCACTATGATGAGGTGGACTTTTCAGGCTCCAGCAGGGACAGATGGGCTGGGTGGGTCGGGGACCCTCCTCCTCAGCTCACAGGAAGCGGAAGAGGAGAGGAGGGACAGGGATGGGATGGCCCTCACCTCTAGGCAGGCCAGGTGCACATCCTTGATGATGCAGCCACAGCTGGTCAGCACCTGCTGCTTCAGGAGCAGGCAACTCAGCTCCAGTGTGGCCAGCCGGATCTTCCCATCTGCAAAGCACAGCAGGATCAGCCTGGCATCCCCCGGTGCCGAGTACCCTTAAAACACAAGGCCCTTCCTGACCTACTGGAAGGCTAACCTGTCAGCGGATGGGCAGACTGCTTAAGGTCCCCAGCCTGCAGCAGAGACACACACAGAGGGACCCTCCACGTGCCAGCCCTTTCCAGATCTGTCATCTGTATACCAAACACCTCCCAGAAGGCCTGTATCAGGGGCAGGGAGGTGGGAAAGGAAGGGCAGTAAAGGTTGCTGCAGCCTGGAGTGCAGTCTTCATTGGTGGCGATGCCTGGCCAACACACGCTCTCCTGCTTCTAGGGTGGTCTCCTTTGTTCTTCCAGGGATGATAGGCATGTGGCCCAGGCCAGTCAGGTGTACCAATCCCCCAGTCCTAGTGATAGGGTAGGAGGAGGCAAGGAGCTAGGGAGAGCCAGAGAGGCTCCAGTCTATAGACTGCTGAAAGCACTAGGCAAGTGTCAATCCTGTGCAAAGCCCAGCAGCTCTGGTGGGGACCTGAACACTGCAAGCATTGTCATCCCATCAACCACCTCCTCACCCTACACTACAAAGTGTCTGCAAGGACAGTCCTCAAGCTCTCAAGATCACAAGCTCCCTCTTCCAACCAGACTGTACAAGCCGTGTCTCCCACAGAGCAAGCATGCAGCCCCAGGAGATAAAGGGTGGCTAATACTGCTGGGGATTATCTTGCCAACCCAGATGGTGACAGGGTCCAAAGGTTTCTGGAAAACATTGTCTGGTGCCTGAAGCCAGCTCCTCAAAGACTTTACAGGACAAGTTTTATTTGCTTGTATTGTTAAAGCAAGTATGAGTTGGTTTTCTTTTTTTTTAATTAATTGATTAGTTAATTCATTAATTTTTTGTTGGTCGTGGGGCCTGAACTCTGAGCCTGGGTACTGTCCCTCAGCTCTTCAGCTCAAGGCTAGCGCTCTACCACTTGAGCCACAGTGCCACTTCTGGCCTTTTCTGCTTATGTGGTACTGTGGAATCAAATCCAGGGCTTCATGCATGTAAGGCGAGCACTGTACCACTGAGCCACCTTCCCAGCCCTGAGCTGGGTTTCTAACTGCAACAGAGTCCTTCCTGTCTACCAGATCTGCCGTGCCTATCTGCTGCGAGCCAGGGTAGGTGCCAGGTGCCCTCTTGAGGAACTGCTAGAGAAGTCGCTGCAGAGTGAAGTGACTTGTCTAGGGTGTCACAGCTGGGCAGTGAGGATGCCAGGTGCCCTGCCAAAACCCATGCCTGGCACCTCTCCCAGAGCATTGGTAACAGTTGGCCAAAGTCCAACTGTGGGCTGGACTGTGGGTCTTGCACATGGTTTCTGGGGAAAGGTCCAGGAGGGAGGGAGCGTCCAGGCCCCGCTAACAACACTCCTGCTGCCACCCCAGCCCCTGAAGATTCCTGACAAGGAGCTACCGCCCCCCCCCCCCCCCGCCATTCCACAGCAGCCCCCGGACTCCTCAGTGCCGTTTCCGGACTGGCTCTGGACTGCCTGAACCTCTTCTGTTTAGCAGCTCGGGCTGTCTGTGCACCCTGGGAGAGTCCTCTCCAGACACGGCACCCACGCCATAATCCACCTGCGTCAGCTGCTTGCCTCCGCATGGCTGGCTCCCACACCTCCCTTGCTGTGCTTCCCAATGTGCTCTGCTGCCTCGGATCAGCCCTAAGCAAAGTGGAGCCCGTTGGACACCCCCTTCATCCCAAGTCACCGCCTCTCTTCTCTGGCTCAGGTTCCCCCTCTCCATCGCCTCCAGGTATGGAGTGTCCAGTGCAGGGCCCCAGGTGCCATCATGACACCCCCTCTCTTCTGGGTTTCACAGGCCAAGAGTGGCACTAGACCTGACCTCTTCTCCACATGACACTTCAGGGACCACTAGCATAGCTCCTGGGGGACAGGCACTGGGTCCCCCAACTTCTGCGACCCTGGTCAGTCATGCCACAGCTGGCATGCAGGAGGCTCTCTGTAAACTACTCTGTGATGTTCACGGGCCTAGGCCAGCTCTCCAAGCCTGGGCTGCTCACCAGCATGTATGCACCACTGCCCCTGTACCTCTGAAAGCTCCTAGCTCCATTACAACTTCTGCCCCGGCCTCCCATGGGCCTGGGGCTCACTCCCCTGAGGCAGGGGAGTGAGGACAGGCCTTCCCGTGTCACTCTCCTGCCTTTGTGCAGGATTTGCCCAGCAACTGGCTCGGCCCCGGCACCGCTGACACCGTGGGTCAGGTCATTCCGTGTCGTGGGCAGTCCTGTGCACTGCAGCACATTTAGCAACATCCTCTGCCTCTCTCACTACGTGCCGGTAGCATACTTAGCTGTGATGACCAAAAATGGCCCCTGGGTGGCAAAATCACCCAGCTGAGAAATGCCTTGCCAGGGCATCTTGTGGTCCCTGGCTACAGATAAGTATTGCTCAGATCTACAAGGTAGTTAGGCTGCTCAATGCCAGGGCTGGCACCTCACCCAAACTTTTAACCCTCCCTCACCCTATAGCAAGGCCTTGGGCCACACAGAGAGGAAGACCACAGGCACTGACAAAAGCAGCAAGACTGAGGAGGAGACCCAGAGATGCAGGCCTGGCAAGAGAGGCGCTGGTGGCCAGGGGCAGAGTGAGTGGGAGGTCTTCTCCAGCCTCCCCGAAGGGTCAGGTCTGGAACCAGGGCTGGCAGTACCCGGTCTCAGAAGAACCTGACTCCTCCGTGAACACACAGCACCCCTGGGTGGGCACCTTGCTGGGCAGCATTATTCATGATCCTGATGAGCCTCTCGGCCAGGAGATGGTTGTAGGTGGTCTTCTCTGCAGCGTTTGGTACTGGCAGCTGGATTCGCTCAAGTTTTTCAGGATCCATGCCTGGGGTGGAGAAAGGGTAAGGACATAAGTAGAGATACCTGACTTGATGGGAAGGTTTGGGCTTCTGAGAGGCACTGAAGAATGGGGTTTTCAACCCCAGCCGCCAAGATCCATCTCTGTGACTTTTCCCAGGCCGGGTTACTACCTAGACGGAACTCATGTCTGAGTCCTGTACACTGAAATATGTGGATGTAGCTAAAGTATACATCTTCCATTGCTATTAATAGGAAATCGCATGGACAAAACAATGTCTCCACGTTCTACTACTGACTGCTGACTATCTACTCATTGTGGCCAAGGCCTGCTATATCTTTGGTAAAAAGGGAGACTGACAGGACCTGTGTAGTGAGGACAAACTGACCCCCTGATACACAGACGAGGAATGGAAGCCTAAATTTCCCACAGATGACTCGCTTCCCTTCTGTGCCAGGTCAGGAGACCCTGAGGTCACCCTGTATGGGCCCATCCCACAGCGGGGGAAACTCAGAGCCAGAGGTAGAGAGGGCAGTTGTGGGAGGCCCCAGCCTGCACCCCTCTGCCTGAGTGCTGGGGTTATATGTGTGCACCACCACACTTGGCTAAAATCTCCTCCACAATGGCCTCTATTTTCAAAACTGTGCAGTCCACTACCCACAAACTCCAGACATTCCTCTGGTCTGGCCGCCTTTAAAAGCACTTGGAGACCCTTGACCACAGCAAATGTTTCTCAAGCAGGCCCCATGTACTGAAGTACCCACTCATAACAAACGTCAAACTGCCCAGGTCTCTTTGGATATTGAGTTGGTACACTGGGGAGGAAACAGAGGAGGCCTCTGCTATGAGGACAAGCTTTAGAGCATGCACAAGGCCCTGGGTTCCGTCCCTAGCACTACACAAAGCAAAACAGAGCAGAACAAACCAGACAATCTGTCTGTCCTTCACAGAAGAACTGGGGCATATTATGTACAATGCTTGGTTTAATCCTATGTTCAATGTGATCTCCAGTCTACAGATTGAGAGACAGAAGCTCAGAGAAGACGAGAAAGTCATCTGAAGGACAGGGAAATCCCAGAGCCAAATGTGGCCTGACTCCAGGCCCCTTCCCCTGCACCACCTCTAACGTGTGTCCCATGACCTCTGCCCCAACTACGGTGACACACAATTGAGCATTGGCCTGATACAGAGATAACAACCATACATTCTGCAGAATTTAGTATGGAAAAGAGTAAACTAAATTCCGATCAAACTCAGCCCACTACCCAAAGAGGGAGAGGCTTAGCCAGGTCTCAGAGTTGGGTACAAACACCCACAAAGTAGGAGCTGTAATGTGAGACTGTGCAGAAGAGCGCTGGAAAGAATGCAACAGAACTGTCAGCAGGTGGTTAGTGCAAAGCAGCTCAACCCAGGCAGTGAGGAGACAGACCACTCATTCGGCTGTTTTCTATAGCCAGAATTACATCACCTTTTGCTAATCCTAGGAAGGCATCTAATTGTAGGAAAGCATTTGGTTTGGTATTTTAACTATCTCCCTGGAACAAAATGGCGCCAGCAGTCCTGAGCCAGGGAGCGCAGCCTGCATGCATCACAGTAGATGGGGCAAGGACATGTATGAAGGGCAAAATGGACTTGGGTGGGAGGGCGCATACAATACACCCACGCTGTGTGCTGCACAGTCACAGCAAGGCAGGTTCGGTGGCAACCCAACAGAGGTTCTCTGCCAGTGACTGCCCTCTGACTGAAATAAACACAGTGGATAATAAACATATTGTCCCACTGACTCAATGCTCCTGGCGACACACTCCAAAGAAACCCGTGTCCACAGATGCACTGGCTCCAGATCACTTCAGCAAGCCACATGCTTCACTACTCCCTCCTGCCAGAAGCCTTGCACTCCAGTCACAACAGCTGTCTGTCCCTCTGCATAGGTGGGTGGCTGGGAGGGAGCTGAAGGGAAGGCCGTGGCTCGGCACTGTGGGTAGCTGGCCTTCCTCAGTGGTAGCCCCGTTCAGGGCAGGGGTGGAAAGGACCCAGACCAACGCTACACAGTGGGAAGCAGACAGGAACCCTGGAGGAATAGCGCGTGCTGGCACCAGTGTTTAGTTTCTTTTCCCCCACACAAAGTCTCCCTGGCTATAGTCACGCATGTGTGGCCAGCTTCGGCAAACAGAGACGCGATTTCGAAAGCTAACCAGATGTGGGGCCAATTGCCAGTGGACTTCCAGTCTTGATCATGTGTCAGCTAAGAGTCCACAGGAGGCTCCACCGCTCTCCACCTTCATGCTATTACCTTCTAACCTTTCCCAATCCTTCCACCCGCCTTCCAGTAACTTTTAAGCAAAGCAATACACAGAGCTCAAGACTCCTTCCATGCAAACAGTGAGAAAGGGAGGAGCAGGGGGTGAGGGTGGTGTGTGCACTGGAGAACCATCTAGAATCCCAACGTTTCATAGCACACGCCTCCTCCCCAAGCTGGCCCCATGACTCGCCACAAAGCCAAGCTGCCTTTCCTCTTGCAGATAACTAAGCAGAATTCATTATGTGGCTGGACAGCCACGACAAGCCCTTCCTCCAGCCAGCAGCCCTTCCCACCCAGGGCTGCTCATGTTGGTGCAGCATCTAATCTATTATGATTTACTGGAAGGCCTGAGCTCACATTTGGTTTCTATTAACATTACTTTTATGTTAAAATTGTCTTAGAAGGAAAAAAAATCTATTGGAA
>NW_027204641.1:0-23410 GCF_024711535.1 Dipodomys merriami | reverse complement strand
ATATTGCCCCTAATTTTATCATTCTTTTTCATATTCATGGTCATGGATATTTTGATGATACCTAAACAGATCAATCTTTGCATCTGTTTAATACAAACTTTAGAACTATCAGAGAGTTTTTTTCCCTAAATCCATCATTTTCACCTGTAATCCTTATCACCACCAAGAATATCACTAACACATTTGCCGGGCCATAGATGTAGAATCCTTTAGATTTCTTCTTACCCTTCTACTCCCATCCATTATATAAGATGAATGATCAAGATGTTTTCAGTTTCTGTTACTAATTTGATTTCTTTTTTGTTTGTTTGTTTGTTTTTGTTGGTCGTGGGACTGGAACTCTGGGCCTTTGTGCTGTCCCTGTGCACTACAGGTCCAGGCGAGCACTCTACCTCTTGAGCTACAGCACCAATTTCGGGTTTTCTAGTGGTTTTCATTGGAGATCAGAGTCTCATGTACTTTTCTGCCCGGGATGGCTTTGAACTGTAATCCTCAGATCTCAGCCTCCTTTGTAGATAGGATTACAGGCATGAGTCACTGGTGCCCAGCACTAATATGATTTCTATGTACTCCTTTTTATGCCCCTGACACAAGTCTGTTTCAGGTCCTCATCACTGGTCACCTAGTCTTAAACAACTTTTTATAAAATATGTTGTTCCCCATAGTCTTTTCATATTGGTACTCTCAATCAACAAATTACTGCTCCTTGTAAGTATGCAGAGGGAAGAGCTCAGACACAAATTCTAGTATCATTATTTACTCACTACATTAACTGTTGGCCTTACATTTCTCAGCTGTAAATGGATGTAATCTACCAGAAATATTGAAGAATACATTTGCTTACTCCTAGAGCAAGAAAAAAGAAAAGTGAAGAGTCCTTACATTTTCCACCTTAGCTTACAAATAAGGAAAGAGCCAAATTCAGTTTGTTGGTATAAAGTCACAAATTGTTTCATGCAGAAATAAAATAAAGTTTACCTCCTGGCTCTAAGGGTTGTGTCCTATTAAGGCAACTACAGATATGTAAATGGTATTATGTAAATTGGGTCATGTGTTTACATTTGTATTGAAGAACATACTCAACATATCATTGGAAAACATTGGTTATTGAATAGTATCTATATGAGAATGTTACTTGAACTAATCCCACTAAGTTGAAAATTAATCTTAATCCATCGAAATTTTCTTATTGCTTTATGTGTTGCCAAGTGTTCTTCATAAATTTATACATAGATTTTCTTCAGTGAACTGGATAGAAACTAAAACTGAACAAGGATTTCTGCCTAATGAGTGAACCATGCGTGAGGCATGTGTTGTTACCTTCTAGGGATATAAAACTAAGCCACTGGCTATGTGGGTGGTGAAAGGCTTTCGCATAAGTTCCCAAGGCTTGAACAAACGAGATCATTTGATAACTCAGCTTATTACATTTTATCTATGTGGGATAATAACCATGTGAAAATAAACCATTTTATTTATAAACAAACAATACCACCAAGAAAAGTGAGTATACATTAGAGAGACTGTAAGAATAACATTAGGACCTTGAGAGCGGAAAAGGTCAGATAATGTGATGTTAGGAAAATGAAGCCTTAAATATGTATTTTAATGTTTTCGTTTCTTTCATGCATGTGTTTCTAACGCATTTATAAGATTATTTCTTTGTTGCTTTGTATGTCCCTCCCCCACAGTGTAACCCCCGCCTTCACTATATTTGATGTCAGTATAACATGTGGAGGAGATGGGGACAAACAAGTCGTTTAAGTATTCAGGTGGACCTGTTGCAACAATGAGAAGTACAAAATGTCATGTCAAAACCAACTTTATAATGTCGGTGTGGGGGGGGAGGGGGGTATAATTGGGTGGGGGGAGGGGGGAGGCTGGGAAGGGAGGTGAAGGGTAAACAAAGGAGGAGGCTGCAATGCTTGGTAAGAAATATATGCATTATCCTGCCCATGTAATTGTAGCCCCTCTGTACAGTATATTCTCAAATAAAGTTAAATTAAATTAAAAAAAGGAATAACATTAGGGATTTACTGTCTCATCTGATTATCTGATTGTATTTCTTGATATTGAAACTCTCCTCTTGTTATTGTATATAATACAACACTGTTTATTATTATGTATTCAATGTGGGAAATCTAGCTTCAAAGATGACTAAAAATTTTTCCTTTTCAATCATAACATTGTCATTATCAGCGTCACTCTGGTCATCATCATCTTCAACAAAATTATTGTTAGCATCATAAGTGGTAATTCTTGAAAGTCGGGTATGTGTCTATGATTTTGTATTATTTTTATTTCGATTAATACCTTAAATATTACCACTTTGCATGCATCCATGTTAAATTTTTGAATAAATAAATAAATAAACTAAACCATAACAGGTAGCTTGATTAGGTGATTAAAACAAATTATTGAACAGATTTTGAAGCATTGCACATTTCTAACCAGTATGAACTAACTTCCTCTCTCCCGGTCATTACACACAAATATTTAAGGGTTTGAACAGAATTTTTTCAAGTAATATACTATAAATATTACTACAACATCATGTGTATATCTAAAATTAACTTGAAAATAATATATTCTACTTTCTATTGAAATATGAGTCATTTTAGTCTAGGAAACTTTTGGAAAAACAGACTATATATCATTGAAATGAAAAGGGTAAAAAATAGTATCATAAAAGTTTTAGAGAGAGTGTATGTATTCAGAAATATGTGTGTGTGTGTGTGTGTGTGTGTGTGTGTGTGTGTGTGTTTGAATAAATGTTATGTGTAGGAAGTCATACATTTTTAGAGGGAATTGGTCATCATATATATGTATTTATTTATTTATTTATGTATAGAATTATGTGCATTAAAGTGAAACAAACATCCTAAACATTATTAAAATTTAAAATTTCATCAAACCAAGTGCCGGTAACTCACGCCTATAATTCTAGCTCCTCTGGCAGCTGAGATCTAACAATTGTTTTCACATGTAGCCCCAACAGAATAGTACATGTTAGATTCTTATCTCCAATTAACCATTCAAAACCAGAAATTAGCCCTGTGCTTCAAGTTGTGCAGTGCTGGCTTTGAGCGCAAAAAAGCTTAGGGACAATGCCCAGGACTTGCAAACAACAACAACAACCACAACAACATGTCTCACAATTTCACAAAAGCATTTTTAACTGCTGTGAACATTTCTTACAAACATGAATACATGCCCTTGAAAATTTTACGTAAAAAGGATAGAATATTTATGTCTATGTTAAAGACATGACTATTTAGATTATTTAATGTATTTAGGTAATGATTAGGAATTAAGAATTATGCTAGGTAGGTAATAATTGGGACTGGTCATTTATTCTGTTGTATGATAGTTATAAAATGATACCTGTAATGATTATATAAAATTACTCTTACTTGGTATTTGAATTATAATAAGTGATAAACATTTTTGAAGTTTTTTTGTGAAAATACTGTACCAAGGGGTTACGATTACATGGGCAAGGTAATGAGTATATTTCTTTATAAACATTGTTGCTTCCTTCTTTGTTTCCTATTCCCATCCCTTTCACCTCCCCCCACACTGATCCCTACTGCCTCCCTCCCACATTCCCCGGCCAAAGTTGTAAAGTTCATTTTTCGACATAACAAAAAATCACTTCAGATTTCACTGTATTTGTTGTTGGTATAATTTGTAGAGGGGAATGGAAAAAACAAATTGTTTAAATACGAATACAGGTGGAACCATTGCAGCTGTGAAATGTACAAGTCGTTACGTTGAAAAATGAACTTTACAACTTTGGTGGGGGGAAGAGAATTGGGTAAGGGGAGTCTAGGAAGTGATGGGATGGGTAAACAAAGGAGGAGGCAACAATGTTTGATAAGAAATGTACTCATTATCTTGGCCATGTAATTGTAAACAATCTGTATGGCATTTTCACAATAAAATAATACCTCTAAGACCTATTTGTCAACATTACCGGATTTAACTCTCCAATTAAAGACATAGACTGTCTAGTTGTATTAAAAAGCAAAATCCTTCTATCTGCTGCCTTCAGGAGTCACACCCTGCCCATAAAAACAAACACATTTTGAAAGTGAAAGACTGGAACAAAATCTACCAAGCAAATGACACCCATAAACAGGTGGGATTTGTAATCCTAATATCAGATAAAATAGACTTCAAATTAAAATTAGTGAGAAGAGAAAAAGAGGGTCGCTACATACTAATTAAAGGATTGCTCATTCAGGAGGATATTACAATTCTAAATATCTATTTTCCAAACAATGGAGCATGTAAATTTATCCAAGAAACACTACTTTCCCTCAAAGCTCACATAGATCAAAAGACATTAATTGTTGGGAATTTTAACACATCACTATGCCTACTAGATAGATCAACTCCGCAAAAACTCAATAAACTGCAGATCTAAACAACTGCAAGGATCAACTAGATTTAACAGATATCTAAGGAATATTTCACCCAGCAGTATCAAAATACACGTTTGTCTCAGCAGCACATAGAACATTTTCAAAAACTGACCACATTTTAGGTCACAAAACAAAAGTCCAAATTCAGAAACATTGAAGTTATACCTTGCATTCTCTCAGACCACAGGAAATAAAATTAGATTCCAATGCCAAAACCCAAAGTCCTGTAACACATGAAGGCTGAACAACATACTGTTGAATCACGAGTA
Organism: Dipodomys merriami; assembly: GCF_024711535.1. Lineage (NCBI taxonomy): Eukaryota > Metazoa > Chordata > Mammalia > Rodentia > Heteromyidae > Dipodomys > Dipodomys merriami. The sequence goes on along the minus strand of NW_027204641.1, from coordinate 18,714 downwards.
AGTCATGTAAGAGATTAGAAAGGAAATTCAATTGTTCATGATATTCAACAAAAACGAACACACAAATTACCAGCTCCTCTGGGACACAGAAAAGGAAGTACTCAGAGGCAAGTTGGAGATACATGAAACCAACAATTTAATGACACATCTGAACCTCCTTGAAAAAGAGCAGCAAGATAAACCCCATGCCAGTAGATGGAAAGAAATAATTAAAATTAAATAAGAATTAAATGAATTAGATTCCCCCCCCAAAAAAAAACATAGAAAGAATCAACAAAGCAAAGAGTTGGTTCTTCGAAAACATTAAAAAAAATGACAGACCCTTAACAAATCTTATCAGAAAAAGAAGAAAACTCACCCAAATAAATAAACTCAGAGTTGAGAATGAACATCACCAAAGAATCAACCAAGATTCAGAACATTATAAGGGAATACTTCTCAAAACTATGCTAATAAGTTTGAGAACTCGGCAGAAATGGACCTTTTTATAGCAAATATCAACATGCAGAAATTATACCAAGATGAGTTAAACTATTATAACAGGCCCTTATCAAGCATTAAGATAGAAACAGCAATAAGAGAAGTCCTATCTAAAAAAAAAAATCCCAAGACCAGACAGATTTACATCAGAATTCTACAAGGCCTTCAAAGCAGAGCTCACACCAATACTACTCCAACTCTTCAATGAAATTGAAAGAGAAAGTTCACTACAGAACTTATTCAATGAGGCCATCAAAACCCTCATCCCCAAACCAGGCAGGAACTCATCAAAAAAGAGAAGTTTAAACACATTTCTTTGATGAACATTGATGCAAAACTTCTAAACAAAATTTTGGTCAATTGACTTCAACAATTCTTCCAAAAAATAATACACCACGATCAAACAGGATTCATTTCAGGGATGCAAAGTTGGTTCAATATATGCAAATCAATTAATATAATACATCGCAACAACAAGAGCAAGGATAAGAACCATATGGTTATCTCAATTTTTTGAGAAAAAGCATTTGACAACATCCAACAAACCCTTTATGATGAAGGCTCTGGAAAAATGAGGAAACCAGGGAACATTCCTCAACAGAATAAAGGCTGTATATGACATAACTACAGCCAACAATATACTTAATGGTGAAAAACTAAAGCCATTTTCTCTTAAATCAAGAAGGGGACAACGGATTTCTGGGTCAGAGGGAAGCTCTATGTCGAGTCTTTGAGGAACCTCCATATTACTTTCCAAAGTGGTTGGACAAATTTACACTCCCACCAACAATGCAGTAATGTTCCCTTCTCTCCACATCCCCTCATGCATCTGTTGTTATTAGAGTTCTTGATTTTAGCCATTCTAACTAGAGTGAGGTGATATCTCAATGTTGTTTTGATTTGCATTTTTTTATTGCTACGGAGGCATTTTTCATTTGTGTATTGGCCATCCTTCTTTCCTCTTCAGAGAAGTTTCTCTTTAAAGCTTTAGCCCACTTATTTATTGGGCAGTTGTTTCTTTGAAGATTTGTGGTTGGGGGATTTAATTTTTTGAGTTCCAGGTATATTTTAGATTTGAGACCCTTGTCCGTTGTATGGCTAGGGAAGGTCTTCTCGCAATCCGTGGGCTTTCTATTGATCTTGCTAGCTATGACCTTTGCCATGCAGAAGCTCTGCATTTTCATGCAATCCAATTTTTCCAACCTTTCTTTGATTTGTTGTGTTTCTGTGTCTCTATTAAGAAAATTTCAGCCTATGCGCTATTTACCCAAATGTTTACAAACAAGACCACACTAAAGCTACCAGCATGTATATGTTTATTGTAGCATTATTTACTATAGGTAAGATATGGAACTGACCAGATGCCCCTCAGTAGATGAATGGGTCAAGAAAATGTGGTATATATAAACGAAGGAATTCTATGCCTCCATCACAATGAATGACATTGCCCAGTTTGTTAGGAAATGGAATGGCTTGGAAAAGATTATATTAAGTGAAGTAAGCCAGGCCCAAAGAAACATAGGTCCTATGGTTTCCCTTATTACCAATATCTAGTATATGTCAAGCATAAAAGGTCAGATAATTTGATATTAGGGAAATGAACCCTAAGATATGTATACAAATGTTATTTTTTTCTTTCATGCGATTGTTTCTAACACATTTGCAAGATTATTTCTTTGTTGATTTGTTCCCTCCCCCACAGTATATCCCCTCCTTTCACTGTATTTGATGGCGGTAAAATTGTGGAAGGGGGAAAACAGATCATTTAAATAGGGATACAGGTGGAGCCATTGCAACAATGAGATTAAAGTCGTGATGTCAAAAATGAACTTTACAACTTTGATGCGGGGCGGGAGGGGGGGCGAGAATTGGGTGGGGGTGGGGGAGAATGAGAAGCGATGGGAAGGGGAAATAAAGGAGGAGACTACAATGCTTGATAAGAAATGTATTCATTATCTTGCCCATGTAATTGTAACCCCTCTGTATAATAAAAGAAGGGGACAAGGATGTCCACTTTCTCCAGATTTTTTTCAATTTAGTATTAGAATGCCAAGCTACAACATTAAGACAAGGTGCAAACATACAATGGATCCAAATAGGGAAAGATGAAGTACAATTCTCCCTCTTTGTAGATGACATGATATTGTATTTAAAGAATCCCATGGAATCCACTCCCAAATTACTCATAGTGATTCGAAACTTAGGCAAAATAGCCGGTTATAAAATTAACCCTGAAAGACTATGGCTTTTCTCTAATCCAACAATGAGAAAAGTGTGGTGGAAACCAGGAAAACAATTCCATCTATAATAGCCCCGCGAAAATAAATTACCTAGGAATTAACCAAAAAGTGATGGACTTTATGATGGAAACTTTTTTGATTTTGTCAGCCATGGGTCTTGAACTCTGGGCCTGGGTGCTCTCCCACAGTTCTTCAGCTCAAGGGGAGAGCTCTATCACTTGAGCACAGAACCACTTCTGGTTTTCTAGTGGTTTATTGGAGATAAGAATCTCACGGTCTTTCCTCCCTGGCTAGCTTTGAACCATGATCCTCAGATCTCAGCCTCCTGAGTAGCTAGGATTACAAGCGTGAGACATCAGTGCCCAGCTGATGAAAACTTTAAAAACCTGAAACAGAAAATAAAAACACTACTTAGAAAGTGGAAAAATCTCCCATGCTCCTGGATTGGAAGGATCCACATCGTGAAAATGGCAATACTTGCCAAGGCTATCTACAAATTCAATGTTATACCTATCAATATTCCAACCTCATTCTTCAAGGAAATAGAAGAGGCAATCCAAAAATTCATATGGAACAATAAAAGACCCCGAATAGCAAAAATGATCAAAAACAGTGATAGAAGAATATCAATACCAAATTTCAAACTCTACTACACCACCATTGTAATCAAAACAGCTTGATACTGACACAAGAACAGACTTCAGGACCAATGGAATATAATTGAAAATCCAGAAATGAACCTACAGCCCTATAGCCATCTAATCTTCGATAAGGGAACTAAAAATTGGAATGGGAGAAAGACAGCCTCTTCAGTAAATGGTGCTAGCAAAATTGGTTATTCACTTGTAGAAATCTAAAACTAGATCCTTATATATCACCATGCAAAAGAATCAACTCCAAAAGATCAAAGATCTGGAGTCAAAGCAGACACTCTGAAAATATTACAGGATGGAATTGGAGAAACTATAAGGCTCCTTGTTACAGGCCGAAATTTTCTTAAAAGAGACCCAGAAACACAACAAATCAAAGAAAGGTTGGACAAATGGGATTGCATGAAAATGCAGTTTCTTCATGGCAAAGGATGAAGCTAGCAAGAACAATAGAAAGCCCACGGATTGGGAGAAGATCTTCACTAGCCATAGAACAGACAAGGTTCTCATATCTAAAATATACCTGGAACTCAAAAAATTAAATCCCCTACCAACAAATCTTCACAGAAACAACTGCCCAATAAATAAGTGGGCTAAAACCTTAAAGAGAAACTTCTCTAAAAAGGAAAGAAGGATGGCCAGTAGACACATGAAGTAATGCTCAACCTCCCTAGCTATAAAATAAATGCAAATCAAAACAACATTCAGATTCCACTTCACCCCAATTATGTCTATAATCAAGAACTCTAACAACAGATTCTGGATGGTATGTGGACAGAAGGGAACCCTACTGCATTGTTGTTGGGCATGTAAAGTTGTTCAACCACTTTGGAAAGTAGTATGGAGATTCCTCAAAAGACTCCACATAGAACTTCCCTATTTCTCAGCAATCACACTTCTGAACATTTATCCAAATGATACAAACATGATTATTTTAAAGGTACCAGCACGACTGTGTTTATTGCAACATTATTTACCATAGGTAAGATATGAAACCAACCCAGATGCCCCTCAGTAGATGAATGGATCAAGAAAATGTGGTATATATACAAAATATAATTCTATGCCTCTATCAGAAAGAATGACATTGCTCCATTTCTTAGGAAATTGAACGACTTGGAAAAAATTTAATTAAGTGAGGTAAGCCAGGCCCAATTAAACATAGGTCCCATGGTTTCCCTTATTTGCAATAACGTATATTTGTGAGACAAGCAGAAATGTCAGATAAGTTGATATTAGGTGAAATGAACCCCAATGTAAGTATTCAAATGTTTTTTTTTTCTTTCTTGTGATTGTTTCTAACATTTATAAGATGATTTCTTTGTTAATTTGTATGTCCCTCCCCCACAGTATAACCCCTGTTTTCACTGTATTTAATGTTGGTATAATTTGTGGAGGGGAAGGGAAAAAAACAAATCGTTTAAATAGGGATACAGATGGACCCATTGCAACAATGAGCTATACAAGTCATTATGTTGAAAAATGAACTTTACAACTTTGGCCTGGGGGGGCGGGGTAGGGGAACACGTGGTGGGGGGATGAGAATGGATGTGAAAGGTAACTGGAGAGGAGGCAACAATGCTTGATAAGAAATGTACTCGTTATTTTGCTCATGTACTTGTAACCCCTCTGTACAGTATTTTCACCTATTGAAAAATTGTGCTATTCAGAAAAAAAATATATAGAATTAGGGGCTAGGAAGGTGGCTTAATTGCAGAGCACTTCCCTTGCATTCTTGAGGCCCTGTGTTCGATTCCTTGGCACCACATAAGCAAAAAGAAAAAATCAGCCAATGTCACTGTGGCTCAAGTGGTAGAGCACTAGCCTTGAGCTAAAGAGCTGAGAGACAGCTCCCAGGCCCAGAGTTCAAGCACAATGTCTGGACTCTCCAAATAATATATAGAGATAATTATAAGATATAAAAATACTTAAGACTCAGGATCATTGTAGCATTAACAAATGTGTGCCCTGTATCTGTTGGATATATTTTCACTTCTGTTATAGTGTCCTTTGAATTATGAAAGGTTATCTTTGATGTTATCCGATTCATTCCTGCTTTACTTTAGCCACTAATGAGCATCCTGAGCATCTAGGATAACAGGCATGACATATTGGTGCATGTTTGTCTTTCAATATTTTAAGGGGTTTCCTCTTTCCTTTGAATTCAAACATTGTCCTGTCAGTAATTCTGCACATTTTCAGACTGTTGTTCTCAAAGATGATAAGCATCTGTTTGATGGGTAATTGTCCTGTTCATTGTGTTTAACATAGTTTTCATTGTTTCTATTGATTTGCCCTTCCTAATTATTTCATATGATGATTAGAATATTTAATATATAGTCTTCAGGTTTGCCTCTATGGAGATTGTAGAAGTCATGTCAAAAGAATGTTTTAAAAGATTCTTATAGAGACAGCATTGAGAACTTTATACATAAAAACAAAAAATTTTTAGTTGGACAAACAACTCTTGAATCCATTTTGACATCAAAGTCAGGCAATTGACGTGGAAAATACCATGGAATCCATGAATTTTTAAATTAAGATATTGCTGTTATTTTGTATAATGAAAATATTTTGTAGGGACACAAAGGATGGACTGGCACTTTTGAAATGTAAGAAACTTAACCAAACCATTACTACGTAGGAGAACAAATAGTACAGCCTTCCATAACTTCAAAGAGGTAGTGATTCATACTTATCCTTTTGGCAATATCAAATGCACTTTCTTCCAACTTGTTCCTCAGACCCGGTTTGATACAATGTTTCAACAGTAGGAGATACAGCATATCTTGCCTATTTCTATTCCCAGCAGCAACATACAAGGGGGGGTCAAGAGGCCTTTAGTTTGGGAATTGTTATCTGCATCATGATGAAGTAAGAAAGCATCCATTCTGATATTATTCAACATATAAGCACTGTGCAGGAGTGCCAAGCCATTCAAAGTTATTGCATGAATATCTGCCTTGAGCTACCAACGCATGGACAATGTCTAAATGTCCACTCTAGGCTTCCCAATGAAGAGGGGTATACTTACCTCATCCTAGTATACATATGCATGGCCTTTTTGCAACGTAGTCTAAGCACTGTAGTAAATCGATTAATTTTGGCATCCCAAAGAAGAAATTTGCATGGAATCTTCTCCATTATTTTCTTGCAATTGATACCATTCCTCACGTTTTCATCTTGTTCCTTGTCTTTATCAGAATTGCCTAACCAGAGATTTTGAATACCAGTGGGAATGAGATGTCCATGTATTTCCCCAATAATTCACATTGGTTGAAATGGTCAGAAAAATCCGGTGAATTTTCTGCATATGTTTTTTCACCATGATTTATTTTCTCTTTTTCCATTTTTACGATTTTAAATTATTCTAACTGGAGAGTAGTGAATTGATAGAGAGCAGAGGAAAGATTTTCCTCCGTATTCAAATGCACAGACTGAAAATGAGGACCAGTGGTGTCTTCATGTGTAGCTTATTCTAGGAATGAGAAAACAGAAACAGTGCCTTCTACGTAAATGCTTTGGGAAATACCATGATATAGTATAAGAGAACTTACTATTCAATATATGAGCTTTAAGAGATTTCTAATAGATCCATTATTTATTGGTACCGAACATTAGAAAAAAATGTATAATGCAGTAGTAAAATAGAAGTCCTTTGCGTGACTACTTTAATTCCTTGTTTTTTTAAAGACACTTGTTTTCATCTAAAAAAGTAGGCCTATCTATTGTCTTCAGGTGATTTTGATGATGGAAGATACTTAATGAGAAGTCAACATGTATTAGTAGTCCTTTGATATCAATTAAATTTCATTTTTTTCTTCTTGGATAATATAATGATCAAAGCAATAGTTCAGAATCAGCTAACAATAGTTCAGCATCATACTTCCAATGCAAGTGGATCACCAGTAAGTAATCCTCGATACTATTTTCCACAAAGTTTTGTCACAGATAAAATCTGCCTGCCTTTTCTAGCTGCTTTCCTAGCCTGGACCTTTTCTTTCACTGTGCAGGAAAAGTGTGATTCAAATGATTTCAGTGAGATCTGTTCCTAGAATTATCAAGGATTTAGATTCATTTTTATAAAAATTAGTTGTGGGGTCTGGACTCTGGGCTGAGGCACCGTCCTAGAGCTCTTCAAATCAAGGCAAATGCTCTACCACTTGAGCCACAAAATCACTTCTATGGTTCTGTTTATGTGGTGCTGATTTGGGAAATGGCAGAGCAGAACGTGAAATGATGCAACCAAAAATATAAAAGGAAAATAAATTAGGATAATTATGGAGCAACCATATAGTCTATTAGAATCATGAAAGAGAGAGAGGAAGAGAGAGATACAGATGTGCAATCACCTAGCTAGCCACAAAATCCATGCTTCTGATCAATTTACAAAGCAAACAATTTTATTTTTTATTTGTTAAAAAGATGGAAGTAGAATTTATGTATTTACTGGAATTAAGTAAATATATTTTAGTAGCCTACATAAAGAGACATAGCTTTGACCAAATTACAGACAAGAATCTTAATCCTTGGGTTGGGAAGGTGGCTCAGTGGTAGAGTGCTTTTCTTGCAGTTTACTACAGTGCGGAGACAACTTTCCAAACAGGCCCCTCATATGAATAGTAGGGATGAGCTTGAGTATACCCCTCTTCATTGGGAAGCCTAGAGTGGACACTTAGACATTGTCCATGAGTTGGTAGCTCAAGGCAGATATTCACACAATTACTGTGAATGTCTGGACACCCCTGCACAGTGCTTACATGAGAAACATATTACAACAACAAACACACACACACACACACACACACACACACACACACACACACACACACTTCATATTTCTAATTAAGTATTTTTTGTGTATGGTCTTAAGAAGAAATTTACATTAGTAACTTGAATTTCTGACAGAAAAATATAATCACTATATATCTTGCTTTTATACTTTCAATATTAAAATTGCTATCTAAGTATGTGCAATAGATAATTATAGGAAAAATAGGAGCCACACTGGTGGCTCATGTCTTTATTCCTAGCTAATCAGAAAGACAAAATCTGATGATTGTGGTTTGAAACCAGAGCAAGAAAAAACGTCCATTAGATTCTGCTTTGAAAGTAACCAGCAAAAGCTAGAAATGGAGCTGTGGTACAAGCAGTAACATGCTAGCCTTGAGAAAACTAAAACAAAAAAATAACAAATTCTGGGACAAAGCTAGGCCCTGAGTTCACGCTCTAGTATTAGTATTTAACTAATGAAGGAATGAATTAGTTAATCAATTACCTAAAATAAATTAAGTGGTCACATGTGGAGGGGCAGGTAAAATGTAACAACCATGGTGACTGGATTACGTATTATTTTGTAATGGGGCAAATTATCATTTGTCCTAATCACTAATATTTTATTTGAACTGTTTTGTACCATAAACCCTGAATTTGGCATGTGTGTATATGTGTGTACATTTGCACACATGTGTGTTTATGTGTGTGTGTGTGTGTGTGTGTGTGCTGTTGCAATGTTGCTTGCCAATATGAACAGGTTGAGGCTGAAAAGAGGTGTGTTGCAATGTTTTTTATTTATCAGTGTTGTGTTCTGTCATTTCAGTGGAAACACCCTTCTGTACATTTTATTTGTTTATAACATCATCATAATCAAAGCATTTACAACATTATGTTAGATAAAAGAGATCATTTTCAGCACTTAGTATATGTTAGGTAAAAAGATACACATATAATTAGGCAATAAGTTATTGCTGTAAGCTGACTGTCAGTACAAAATATTGATTTGACCTCTTAAATTGGTTATATATTTTTTATTTTATTTTATTTTATTTGAGAACATACTGTACAGAGGGGTTACAATTACATGGGCAGGATAATGCATACATTTCTTACCAAGCATTGCAGCCTCCTCCTTTGTTTACCCTTCACCTCCCTTCCCAGCCTCCCCCCTCCCCCCCACCCAATCATTCCACCCCTCCTCCCCCCCACACCGACATTTTAAAGCTGGTTTTGACATGACATTTTGTACTTCTCATTGTTGCAACAGGTCCACCTGAATCCTTAAACGACTTGTTTGTCCCCATCTCCTCCACATGTTATACTGACATCAAATATAGTGAAAGCGTGGGTTACACTGTGGGGGAGGGACATACAAAGCAACAAAGAAATAATCTTATAAATGCATTCGAAATAAATGCATGAAAGAAATGAAAATATTAAAATACATATTTAAGGGTTCGTTTTCCTAACATCACATTATCTGTCCTTTTCCGCTTGACTCAGACATATACTAGATATTGAAAATGAGGGAAACCATGGGACCTATGTTTCTTTGGGCCTGGCTTACTTCACTTAATATAATTTTTTCCAAGCCTTTCCATTTCCTAACAAATGGGGAAATGTCATTCTTTCTGATGGAGGCATATAATTCCATTGTGTATATATACCACATTTTCTTGATCCATTCATCTACTGAGGGGCATATGGGTTGGTTCCAGATCTTAGCTATAGTAAATAATGCTGCAATAAACATAGTTGTGCTGGTAGCTTTAGTGTGGTCTTTTTTGTAAACATTAGGGTAAATGCCCAAAAGTGGGATTGCTGGTCATAGGGGAGTTCTATGTGAAGTCTTTTGAGGAACCTCCATACTGCTTTCCAAAGTGGTTGAACAAGTTTACATTCCCAAGAATAATGAAGTAAGGTTCCTTTCTGTCCACATCCCCTCCAGCATCTGTTGTTGTTAGAGTTCTTGATTTTTGCTGTTCTAACTGGAGTGAGGTGATATCACAATGTTGTTTTGATTTGCATTTCTTTTATGGCTAGGGATGTTGAGCATTTCTTCATGTGTCTATTGGCCATCCTTCTTTCTCCTTCAGAGAAGCTTCTCTTTAAGTCTTTTGCCCACTTATTTATTGGGCAGTTGTTTCTTTGAGGATTTGTTGTTGGGTGGTTTAATTTTTTGACTTCCAAGTATATTTTGAATATGAGACCTTTGTCCGTTTTATGGCTAATAAAGATCTTCTCACAATCCGTGGGCTTTCTGTTGATCTTGCTAGCTATGTCATCTGCCCTGCAGAAGCTCTGCAACCTAAGGCAATCCAATTTGTGCAACCTTTCTTTGATTTGTTGTGTTTCCGGGTCTCTATTCAAAAAATTTCGGCCTGAGCCAAGGAGGCCTAGGGTTTATCCTATTCCATCCTGTAATGTTTTCAGAGTGTCTGCTTTGAGTTCAAGGTCTTTGATCCATTTGGATTTTATACTGGTGCAGGGTGATATATAAGGATCTAACTTAAGTTTTCTACATGTAGTTAACCAATTTTGCCAGCACCAATTACTGAAGAGGCTGTCTTTCTTCCATTCTATTGTTTTAGCTCCCTTATTGAAGATTAGATGGCTATAGGTCTGTAGGTTCATTTCTGGGTTTTCAATTCTATTCCATTGGTCCTGAGGTCTGTTCTTATGCCAATACCAAGCTGTTTTGATTATTATGGCTTTATAGTAGAGTTTGAAATTTGGTATTGATATTCCTCCAGCAGTGTTCTTTCCGGTGAGGAGCGTTTTTGCGATTCGGGGTCTTTTATTGTTCCATATGAATTTTTGGGTTGCCTTTTCTATTTCCTTGAAGACTGAGGGTGGAAGTTTGATAGGTATTGCATTGAATTTGTAGATAGCCTTGGGAAGTATTGCCATTTTCACGATGTTTATCTTTCCAATCCAGGTGCATGGAAGGATTTGCCATTTTTTACGTTCTGTGTTGATTTCCTTTTTCAAGATTTTAAAGTTTTCATCATAGAGGTCCTTCACTTCTTTAGTTAAGTTAATTCCTAGGTATTTTATTTTTTGTGGGGCTATTAGAAATGGAGTTGCTTTCCTAATTTCAGCCACACTTTTCTCATTGTTGGCATACAGAAAAGCCATTGATGTTTGAGGTTTAATTTTATACCCTGCTACTTTGCCAAAGTTTTGAATCAGTTTCAGTAATTTGGGAGTGGAGTCTATGGGATTCTTTAAATACAAGATCATGTCATCTGCAAAGAGGGAGAGTTTTATTTCTTCTTTCCCTATTTGGATCCCCTTTATGTCTGCATCTTGTCTTATTGCTGTAGCTAGGTATTCTAATACTAGATTGAACAGAAGTGGAGAGAGTGGGCATCCTTGTCTTGTTCCTGAGTTAAGAGGAAATGGCTTTAGTTTTTCACCATTGAGTATAATGCTGGCTGTAGGTTTGTCATTTACAGCCTTTATTGTATTGAGGAATGTTCCATGGATTCCTAATTTTTCCAAAACCTTCATTATAAAGGGGTGTTGGATTTTGTCGAATGCTTTTTCTGCATCTATTGAGATAACCATGAGGTTCTTATTCTTGCTCCTGTTAATGTGATGAAAAATATTAATTGATTTGCGTATATTGAACCAGCTTTGCATCCCTGAAATGAATCCTGTTTGATCATGGTGTATGATTTTTTGGATGATTTGTTGAAGTCGGTTGGCCAATATTTTGTTGAGAAGTTTTGCATCAAGGTTCATCAAAGAAATGGGTATATAGTTCTCTTTCTTTGATGAGTCCCTGCTTGGTTTTGGGATGAGGGTTATGATGGCTTCATAGAATGAGTGTGGTAGTGAGCTTTCTCTTTCAATTTCATTGAAGAGTTGGAGGAGAATTGGTGTGAGCTCTGCTTTGAAGGCCTTGTAAAATTCCGCTGTAAAACCATCTGGTCCTGGACTTTTCTTAGCTAGGAGGTCTCTTATTGCAGTTTCTATTTCAACGCTTGATATGGGCCTGTTAAGATAGGTTAACTCATCTTGGTTTAGTGTTGGCATGTCAATATTTGCTAAGAAGAGGTCCATTTCTATCAAGTTGTCAAACTTATTAGCATAATGTTTTGAGAAATATTCCCTTATAATGTTCTGAATCTTGGTTGTTTCCGTGGTGATGTTTCCATTTTCATCTCTGAGTTTAGTAATTTGGGTGTGTTCTCTTCTTTTTCTGATAAGATTTGCTAAGGGTCTGTCAATTTTGTTAAGTTTTTCGAAGAACCAACTCTTTGTTTTGTTGATTCTTTCTATAGTTTTTTTTTGGATTCTAATTCATTTAATTGTGATTTAATATAGATTATTTCTTTCCGTCTACTGGATTGGGGTTTATCTTGCTGCTCTTTTTCAAGGAGGTTTACATGTGTCATTAAATTGTTAGTTTCAGATCTCTCCAATTTGTTGATGTAGGAGCTCAGAGCTATAAACTTGCCTCTGAGTACGGCCTTTGCTGTGTCCCAGAGGAGCTGGTAATTTGTGTGTTCATTTTTGTTGAATAGCATGAACATTTGAATATCCTTTCTAATCTCTTCCATGACCCACTCGTGATTCAGCAGTGTGTTGTTCAGCCTTCATGTGATACCAGACTTTCTTTGGTGGCTTTTGGTGTTGAGTTCTATTTTTATTCCCTTGTGGTCAGAGAGAATGCAAGGTATAATTTCATTGTTTCTGAATTTAGACAAGTTTGCTTTGTGGCCTAAAATGTGGTCTATTTTAGCAAATGTTCCATGTGCTGCTGAGGAGAACGTGAATTCTAATGCTGCTGGGTGAAATGTTCGGTAGATGTCTGTTAAGTCTAGTTGATCTATGCAGCTGTTTAGATCTGGGGTTTCTTTGATGAGTTTCTGCCGAGTTGATCTATCTAGTGGGGCGAGTGGTTTGTTAAAATCCCCAACAATTAATGTCTTTGGATCTATATGGGATTTGAGGGAAAGTAGTGTTTCTTTTGTAAATTTGGGTGCTCCATTGTTTCGCGAGTAGATATTTAAAATTGTAATATCCTCCTGAAGGAGAGATACTTTAATTTGTATGTAGCGACCTTCTTTATCTCTTCTCAGGAATTTTAATTTGAAGTCTATTTTATCTGATATTAGGATTGCAACTCCTGCCTGTTTATGAGGGCCGTTTGCTTGGTAGATTTTGTTCCAGCCTTTAACATCGAAAATGTGTTTGTTTTTATGGGCAAGATGTGACTCCTGCAGGCAGCAGATAGAACGGTCTTGTTTTTTAATCCAACTAAACAGTCTATGTCGCTTAATTGGAGAGTTCAGTCCGTTAACATTAAGAGATAGGACTGAGAGGTATTTGGGAGTTCCTGACATGTTATCTACCTTCTTGGGGCCTGTGAAAAGTGCGTTTTTCTTATGGTTCGTGGATTCTCAATTTGGGTGCTGTTTCTTGGTCTTTGTTGTGGTCTTGTTGGTTTTCTATGTGTAGGACATCTTTTAGAATCTTTTGTAGGGCTGGTTTGGTGCAGATGTATTGTTTCAATTTTTCTTTGCTGTGGAAGGTTTTTATTTGGCCTTCCGTTATGAAGAAGAGTTTAGCTGGGTACAGTATTCTTGGTTGATATTTGTTTGTTTTTAGGGCATGGCATACATCATTTCAGGCTCTTCTTGCTTTGATTTTCTCTGCTGAGAAATCTGAGGTGACTCTAATTGGTTTCCCTTTGTGGGTGATTATCCTTTTCTCCTTGACAGCTTTAAGAATCTTTTCCTTGTTTTGAGTTGATCCTGTGTGGATTATAATGTGACAGTGGGATGTCCCATTCTGGTCTGGTCTTTTTGGGGTTCTAAAGGCTTCTTCTATCTGAATAGGCCTAACTTTTTGCATGTTTGGGAAGTTCTCTGCTAGGATCCTGTTAAACAAATTTCCTAGACCATTAACTTCTGTTTCTAGTTGCTTCTCTACACCCATTATCCTTAGATTAGGCCTTCTGATGGTGTCTTCCAGGTGTTGGATAGATCTATCATATTTCTTGGACTTGTTTTGGATGGTTGTATGTTCTTTCTCTATAATATCTAGGCTGTCTTTAGTCCTTGAGATTCGATCTTCTGCATAGTCTAACCTGCTGTCAAGACTCTCTACTTTGTTTTTTATCTCTTTTCCTTCTAATTGGTCAGCTTTGATGGCTTCAAGCTCTTTGTTGAAGCTCTGTTTTAGGTCTTGTATGAATCTCTTTACTTCCTTAATTTGGTGTTCAGTGTTTGTCCTCAAATCACTTAGTTGATTGTTTATGGTTTCTTTGGACTCCCATTCCTTCTGTTGGGTTCCATTCAGCTTTCCCATTGTGGTCTCCCTGACTTCCTTCAGCTTTTGTTAATGGATTCCATGAATGCCTTTAGTGATCTTTGTGTGTTCTCTACCTGGTCTCTCAATTCCTGTATTACTCTTTGATTAGCTTCCTCACGTTCGTGGGATTCCTGCAGTTCTCTTTGAGTGTTCTCAGCCTGCTCATGCCATTCCTCCCTTTCTCTTTGAGTATTCTCAAGTTGTTCACGCAAATCCTGTATCAGTTTTTGAGTAGCTTCCTCACGCTTATGATATTCCTGTATAAACTTCTGGGATGCCTCCTCTCTCTCCCTATCACGCTCATACAGAGTCCTTTGTACGTTGTCAAAATTCTCATTTATCATGTTTGACAGTAGTGTTTGTAGAGCTATTTGGGAACTCTCCTCTGGATTATTCATTATCTGTTCTAATTCCTGATTATCAAGATTGGGAATTGAGATACCTGAATTTGGCATTTTTTTTGTGTTTTTCCGGCTTACTCTGCCCATTTGAGATGAAGATAGCACCAGTTTTCTGCTGGAACACTATCTTAAGGCAACCATCAACCAAAGTTTGCATTTGTACAGTCAATATTCTACAGATACAATCTAGTTCAACAGATACATCTATTCAACATCAAACAACTATAGGTTAAAGGACTTCAAACCGCAGAGAAGAATTTGGAAAACCAGAAATTATTAGGGTTCGGGAGAGATGTGGGTAGAAAATAGGAATAGATTGGTGTGGGGAGGCACAAGGAGTTAAATTGGTTATATTTTTAGGAAATACTCATGGAGTAATTTTGACCCACTTGACCAAATAGTTATTACTCTTTGATTATTTCTGGGAAATTCAAGGTGGATAAACTCTTTCCAGATTTCTGTTGAAAACAACTTTCTTTGTAAGATCGTATCTATTCACACTAAGATAATAAACCCCGTATTTTAAAGGTTTGAATATGGCATCCTATTGACTGAAAATCAGTATTGTGGTTATGCTTGTTAGATATATATATTTCAAATAAAACAAAAAACATGTGTCACCTCCAGATTGTGGATGCATTTGAAGTTGTTTTGTACATACATAGATTTCTTCATTAATAGTTCTTTTATGGGAGTAACTATCACAACTTTAACAAATAAGGCTTTTTGAATATCTTTTCCAATATAAATAACATCCCAGAGTGATTCTTGCAATTTCTGAAAACCATTTAACTATTTTAGTATTATTTTATTTCATTGACTATACAACTAAAGACATTTCTGAAATAAATATTGTTAAGATCTGAAAATGTAAGTGGGTATATAGGCTTTTTATGCATCATTTTATGAAAAACCAGTTTTTATGAAACTAAAAGAAATAGAATAAAAGAATGTAAGTGAATTGGGTAACCTAATTATTAGTATAATTTTGCTTTCTATTAGCACAGTCCTTTGAATGTAGATGATGCAGTTAAATTATTTTTTGTGTCACTGTGCTTTATTTATTGTAAGAATCTTTGTAGTTATAAAAGTTAATTTGTAGTATAAATAAAAGCCTTTTAAAATGATTAGGATTAATCTTGTGTTTTGTGTTCTATTCCCATGAAAATGAGTTATTTTCAAGTGTTAATAGTTTATAATTCAATCTTCAGTATCATAAGAAATTTTGAAATAATTTGTAGCATTGATGTCTTTTTTTAGGGGGCAGGGTCCAGTATTGGTGCCTGAACTCTGGGTGCTGTCCCTCAGCTCTTCAGCTCAAGTCTAGCGCTCTATCACTTGAGCCACAGCGTCACTTCCAGCTTTTTTCTTTTTTCTTGGGTGGTGCTGAGGAATTGAACCAAGGGCCTCATGCATGCAAGGCAAGCGCTCTACCACTAAACCACCTTCCCAGACCTTCATGTATTTTTATTCCAATAGTAGTTCACAAGTTGGAGAGTCTTTAATTCATACTTAGATCTTGCTGTCTATGATTTTTAACCTCTCATTCCTAACATTAATGATAGGTCAGAGTGCATTTTTGGGTATAGGAAAAGTAAAATATTTATCTAGGGTTAAAGGTGATTTTATATCAGTCTTGCTTTAATAGCATTTCTCTCAAAATCTTGGGTATAAAAAGAAATCAAAATACTTCTTATGGTAAACAACTTAGTTGAGCTACAATGTGGAAATGATTGGTCCATAAGACGTGCAGAATGTTTCCATCAGGAATTGGGGAGGTCATTCTTTCAGTCAGACAGTGTTAAACAGAGATAGATTCCCCAGGCCGTGCACTGTTGAGTGACCAGATAAAATATGATTTCTACTATTTTTAGCTAGATATCAAGAATGTTATACTATAGCAATTCCTTTCACCAGGGAGGTATGCATTGATTATGAATTTTGAGTTTTCTTATTACAGTTCCCTATTTTCTAACAAAGATAAAGGGAAATATTATGAGTGTACACAATAATTATGGGAAATTTTCCTAGAATTTGTAGACTAAGTGCTGGTATTTTAGTCATAAAATAGTATGAGGTTAATTGATACAGTGGGAGATGAACCACAGGCTAACACTTACCATGTGTGCAATGTTGTACTAGTAATTCTAGCTCTGAAGACTTCAATATTATCATCTGAGAATTAAAAATGTATAGAGCTCCACTTTATGCAATTATTGTGAGGATTAAATTATATACAATAGGTAAAGTACTTGGAAAAACAATCAATTAGCATTTGGCAAATTCTACCACTTGTTTTATCATGTGACGAATTCTAACATTTTTACTGTGATTTTATATGTGCAATGTGATGTATTGATATTCATTGTATTGATCACTTTTCTGTCACTATGAGGAAAATACCTTCAAAGAAAATTTCTGAGGAGGAAACTATTATATTGACTCATGGTTTAAGAGAATACAGTTTAAGATCAAATATCTCCATTATTTTCAATTATATTTTTATTATCTTAACTAGGTGTACATGGAAATTTCCATTGAAAAAGTGAGTTTTTTAAGTATAATGGATCTTTATATAACTTTTCCCTACCCTTGCAAACCTCACCGAATTTTAATTTTTTCTAGTTTCATATTATTTGCATTGAATATAATGTCTTCACTCTTACTCCATAACTCTCTTTATTCTTTCCTTGACTTCCCCTCACCAAGTGATAGTTTTCTTGTATTCATTTTGTTGGATTAAAAGTTCAATTTTGTAAGAAATTACACCTTTTAAATACTGCTGTGAAAAATGAAAGCTTTGGTTAATACTGTTGATTAACTTGCATAAAATTCTGGCTTCCAAGTACAAGACAGAACATGGTCCTTTCTGTGTCTGGCTCTGACTTCGTTTACTTAACATGTTTTTAGATCTATCCATTGCTTTGCAAATAATGTAACAGTCCTCATAATGGATAGGTGCAATCCAATTGTGTATATATGACACACTTTCTCCAACCATCCCTTTGCCAGAGGGCATCTTGGCTGTTTCCATAACTTGGCTATGGTGAATAGTGCAGTAATGAACATGGTTGTGAAAGTTATTTTACTGTAACTTTTTGGAAGAATTCATCACTATCTTTCTGGGAGCAATCCTCTAGCCAGTTTTCCAGAATAAACACATCCTTTCCTTCATCTCCATCACAAGTATTGCAAGTCCTCAAAAACACACTAACCCATACAGGTTTCAATAAGCTAAGACCACACTGTGCCCATATTCTTTCAATACATTTTTAATAATTACATAAATTTAGTGAGAACCTTCTATGTACTTTCCTAATGTGCGAATGAGAGATATAACAACAGAGGAAAAAGTAAGAAATATGCATTTTAATAAGCTATTATCATATTTAAAATCTTTTTCAGCTCTAACTCATAGACTCACTTACTATTATTTTAATCTTTATTTGATTACTTCATCTATCCCCTAAAGTATAAGAGACGAGTTAAATACAGACAAAAAGTGTGGTTTGATTTTGACACTCATGTGTAAGGATGCACAACATGGGCAAATAGATGGATTGGAATTAATAGCAATTACCCATTTTGTTAAAATAAAGATGGTTTTCCCAATCGGATTCATATTTCATTCAACAAAAAACCTGTAACAATTCCCTTTGTTTTGTTCCTCATTTACTTTTGTTTCCATTTTCTTTTATAATGAAAGATTATTTCATATATGTACTGTAGATACAAAAATATGTTAAACTATTTCAATCCGTATGTATTGATATATTCATACATGCATATATTACACAGGTTACAATGATAATTTATAACTTCTGTAACTATACAATTTACTAA
>NW_027204640.1:0-23441 GCF_024711535.1 Dipodomys merriami | reverse complement strand
CTAGCTACTCAGGAGGCTGAGATTTGAGAATAAAGGTTCCAAACTGACCTGAGCAGGAAATTCCATGAGTTTATCTCCAAATAACTACAAGAAAACCAGCAGGGGAGCTGTAGCTCAAAGTGGCAGAGGGCTAGCCTTGAGTAAAGAAGCTCAGGGACAGCAACTAGGCTCTGAGTTCAAACCCAAAAACCATTTTTTTTTAAAAAAAGATGCCCTGCGCTTCTAAACTGATGTGTTGAATTGAAACCTCTTAAAGATAGATAAATAAATAAATCCAGGAGGAAGGCTCTTTCTTCCACATTAGGCCTCGCCTGGAATTGACTGATCAGAGATGGGATCATTCTTATTCACTTAAGCTCAAATATAAAGGAGGAGCCAGCTGCTCCTTCCAGCCCTTATAGCTTTCAGGGGTGATGTTCAGATGTACTGGGGAAAGGAGAAGGTGACTAGAGGAGGCAACTACAAGGCCCGTACTGGATGAGCAACATGTGAGAAAATAAAAACTTGGTGCTGCTTACATATTTGAAAAAAGAAGGGAAGAAAATGGATTTGTGAGAAATGGGCCTAACATTCAATCAAAAAAGTCTACCGTAGGTCATTTCCACAGGTAGTGAATCCATTAGCAGGCCTTACGCCCAGGAATAGAAAGCACATAGACTATACTGTATGTAGTATGTTACATTCACACAAGTGCTGTGGATGTAAAGAACTGTAGTATTGGGAGCTGGTACACCTGTAATCATAGCTACTCAGGAAATTGAGATCTAAGGATCAATGCTCCAAGCCAGCTCAGTTCTGTGAGACACTTATGTCCATTTAACCACCAGAAAACTGGAAGTGGCACTGTCGCTCTAAGTGGTAGAGCACTCATATTGAACAAAAGAGCTCAAGGACAACCCTGAGGCCCTGAGTTCAAGCCCCAGGACTGACAAAAAAGAAAAAGAAAAAGAAAGAAAGAAAGTGATATCTTGGAATAGGTAGATTAGTCAGGCAGAAGAAATCAGGAATAAGCCTGCAAGATTTCTCTTAAAACATAGAAAAATAGGGCTGGGAAGGTGGCTTAGTGGTAGAGTGCTTGCCTTGCATGAATGAGACCCTGGGTTTGATTCCTCAACACCCATAAGCAGAAAAGGCCAGAAGTGGTGCTGTGGCTCAAGTGGTAGGGTGCTACTCTTGAGCTGTAGAGCTGAGAGATAGCACCCAGGCCCAGAGTTAGGCCCCACAACCAACAAAATAATAAATAAATATAAAGGAGAGAGAGAGAGAGAGAGAGAGAGAGAGAGAGAGAGAGAGAGAGAGAGAGAGAGAGAGAGAGAGAGAGAGAGAGAGAGAGAGAGAGAGAGAGAGAGAGGGAGGGAGACAGAGAGAGAGGTACAGAGAGAGAGAGAGACAGAGACAGAGACAGAGAGATAGTGGATGATTTGAGAAAACTTCCCAAGCATTCTAACTTCCCTTTGACCCAGATAGGTTGGATAAAATGAAGTTAGGATAGACTTAAATGTCTTTAGGTAATTCCATGCCCTAATAGCTAAAAGGGAATGACAAATTAAAAATATCACGGGTTGTGACCAATGAGCAAGTCACCTTCCAAGCATCTCATTAGCATAAAAGTTAAATGACACCTATATAGATTAAAAGAAAAGAACCCACCATAGATTAAACCAGTTAGTTGGCAAACCCCTATCATGACCCCTCTCACCCAGCAAGAACATTTTCTCTCTCCTCTTCTCACATGCATAAATTGAATACTTTTAACACTTACTCCTTGCTGTCTGTGGATTTTATTCCTTGAGTTCTCCAGGCAATAACACAGCAAGATAAGGATCTGCTGCAGCTCTAGTGGTGGCCACTGGTGGGGTGAAAGCACTAGCAGGTATTGTTTGTTGCTGGGCTGAAGGTGGTGACATAATTGGCCCTCTCTGGCTATGAAGGAAACAGCAGGTAAGAAAAGTCAGTGTTCTAGGCTGTCAATATTCACGTGGCTAGAACTGGCCTTGTAGCTTTAAGTCTAAGGTTAAAAAACTTCTATGAGAATTTCTTGATGTTTATGATACCTTGCATATTTACCTCTTGAAATAGCAATTGCTCTTACTTTGAGTTTATCATGTGTCAGAATTTTCTAGAAACATACAATTGGGCCCACCCAATTCTATCCCCTGTTCCCAGGCAAGGTTGTTTAGGATGTTATTGCCCCCCTTTGAGAAAAGTTGCCACTGTGTATGGTCTTATTTTTTCCAGTCCCGGGGCTTGAACTCAGGACCTGGGGCCTGTCCCTAAGCTTCTTTATGCTCAAGGCTAGTGCTCTGCCACTTGAGCCACAGCACAACTCCTGGATTTTTCTGAGCAGTTTATTGGAGATAAGAGTCTTAAGGACTTTCCTGTGCAAGCTGGCTTTGATCCTTAGATCTCAGCCTTCAGAGTAGGTAGGATTACAGGCATGAGCCACCAAACACCTGGCCTATAGTCCTTTTATGACCTCATAGAATAGCTATGGGTCCAGCTAGCTGCTTATCAGCTCTGAAACTACTGCAGAGAACAAAGCATTTGCTTTTCCTGTCCCATTTCAAGGGCCCTTGACCAGGTCATTATTAGGTCATTTACATGGCTCAAATACAGCAAAACTCTTTTTTTTTTTTTGGTCTGGTCGTGGGGCCTGAACTCTGTGCCTGGGTGCTGTCCCTCAGCTCTTCAGCCCAAGGCTAGCACTCTAACACTTCAGCCACAGTGCCACTTCCGGCTTTTTCTTTTTGCTTAAGTGGTGCTGGGGAATAGAACTCAGGTTTTCATGCATGCAAGGCAAGAACTCTTACACTGAGTCACTTTCCCAGTCCCACAAAACTCTTTATTACACCCCTCCCCTTTCCTTCCCTTCCTTTCTCAGGGCTACTTTCCTATCATGTGTCATTTTAGGTACATATCACTCAAACACAACAAAGCTCCTCTCTTTTTTTTTCTCCCTTCCTCCTTCCCCACTCTCCTTCTCCTTTCTCCAATCCCTCTCTCCATTTCTATTCTTTTCTTTTTTGCTGGTACTAAGATTTGAACTCAGGGCCGGGTGCTATCTCTTAGCATTTTTTATTCAAGGCTAGTACTCTGTCACTTGAATCACTTCCAGCTCTTTCCTGGTTGATTGGAGATAGGAACATTATAGATTTCCCTGCTGTAGCTGGTTTTGAACCATGATCCTTAGATCTCAGCCTCTTGTTTAGCTAGGATGACAGGAATGAGATGGCTATTTTTTGAAGAACTGTGTCTTCAGTGTCCTTGACATTGTACTAACACCTGCTTCACTTTTATCTTTAAATAAAATAACATTTAAGTAAAAAAGCAACATATGTTCTTGAATTTGATTTTCATTACAACTGTTTCTCATTTGCAATCATGCTTAAACATGTTTCTTGAAGTTAGGGAATACAGGGTTTTGCAATTGCATGTATGAAATTCACTCCCAAATGGTAACAACTCCTCTCATTGCCATGAGTATTTGAGTACAGATGCCTTCGACTCACTCACAGAGCTAACCAGTTCACTGGTTCCCACTGATGGACAGGTAGACTTAGGAAGACATTCCCAATTGAGGAACATGTGTTTCTATAGCTGTCAGATGGAAGTCAGTGTGGAGACCCCATTTAAGGAAACATGGTGGACAGAGAAATCACAATAGCCAGGAGAAAATGACCAGGTGCACCAAGAGCAAGAAATGGACTAAGTGGAAGATGCTCCCAAGATATTCCCCATGCATGGAAGTTTCCAACCATGGTCTGTAGGAGAGACAACCAATCAACAGGGTCCATGAAAAGGGAGACAGTCAATCAGCAAAATCCCCACTCCACCATACTGGCTCAGTAGCTAGAGCAACAGAACAGAACAGAACAGAAGCAGCAGCAGAGTACTAGCAAAAGCAGCTCTTTTGATTTGTTGTCCATTAGTTTTTGGTATATATATATATATATATATATATATATATATATATATATGGGTATCCTGATGTGGACGCTCAGTTCTCCCATTGTCCTATCTGAGTACATGCTTTTCCCAACCTTGGACTCCAAAAAGAAACAGAAAATGCCACATGTCTGTCTCTGTTGGACGTTGGGCATAGGCATCAGGGAAAGGCCATAGACTGGTTTGCTTTGAAAAACTTGGGTGGGGTGTGACCAGTTTCTAATTGAATTCCATCCTATCAGGAACAAGATCTTCATCTCTTCTCAGGGTGCCCTTGACTAGCAATTCCCTCTGCTAACATTGCAGTCGGCTACAGTTCTTTCAAACCCTGGGCCCAGAGGAGTCTGGGATGTGAAAGTATTAACATGTAGATTAATTTCTCATGGCAGTTGTGTTATTGGATTTCCCTCTTTGCCAACTCACTTTAAATGGCTGTAATTACTGAGGTCTCCAGTGAACCTCAAAGTAGAAATGATGTTTGCAGAGAAGGACTGCATCCATTCCATCTACCCCAGAGCTCCTGCACAGACCCTTTCTCTTCAGCAGAATGGAAATGCATTTGTAAAGGTGAAAGAGTTTACATTCCCAGGACCTTTAAAGAGTATTAACTTCCTCCAGGTCTCTGAACGAAGCAATTACTTGGCTAGAGATAGAACCATAGTGATACATATGAGACTAGGTTTCCTTCCCTCCTTCTCTCCCTCTAACCCCCTCTTCTTTTCTCCCTCCCTTTTTCTTTTTCCTTCTTCCTCCCTCTTCTTTACTTCCTTCCTTCCTCCCTGTCCTTCCTTCCTTTTCTTTTTATTCTAGTACAGGGACTAAACTCCAAGGGCTGGCTGTCCCTTAGATTTTTGCCCCAAGGCTAGCATTTTACCACTTGAGTAAACTCTATTTTTAGCTTTTTGCTCAAAAGTTGGAGATAAGAATCCCATAGACTTTTCTATCTGGGCTGGCTTCAAACCAGTATACTTAGACCTCAGCCTACTGAGTAGCTAGGATTACAGGTGGGAGCCACTGCCTTTCTGTTCACATCAAATATGCACGGAACTGTTTCCAATCAAGGCCTCTGAAGGGAGAATTGGGAGAAGAAATCTGGGGGCTTGCAGTGTGGCTATCAGATGAATGATTCTGAACTACAGAGTAGAAACTAGTTTGAGTGTAATCAATATGGATTTTGTTCCCATCTCTAAGTGTAAGAAATAGCCAAGCAGTTCATTGCTCTATATCCAACGAAATGCAGTTCTGAGTCTCAATTTTCTAGTTGCCAAGTGTTGGAGTTTCCCTCCCTTTCTTTCCCATGGAGCAGGGTATCCTATGTGACTCTGGACACATGGGTAATAATGTCCACAAAGTGCAGCTGGTGATGGGGCTCCCCCTTCATGCTTTAGAGTCCATCAGAAGAAGGCCATGGTGTCTCTGTGGACTGAGTACAGGTCTGGCCACCCCTGGGGAAAGTCATGAAATCACTCACAGGAGAACAGGCTCTTTTTCTGAGCACACCTAATGCTATTGTTCTCAATTTTGATGGCTTATCTGAGCATACAGTGACAAGCAGATGACAAAACACACTCAAGAGTTATATACAAGCTGGGCACTGGTGACTCACACCTGTACATGGAGCTACTCAAGAGGCTGAGATCTGGGGACTGTGGTTCAAAGCCAGACTGGACAGGAAAGTCTGTGAGACTTTTTTTTTGGGGGGTCCGGTTGTGGGGCCTGAACTCTGGGCCTGGGCGCTGTCCCTCAGCTCTTCAGCTCAAGGCTAATGCTCTACCACTTGAGCCACAGCGACACTTCAGGCTTTTTTCTTTTTGCTTATGTGGTGCTGAGGAATCAAACCCAGGGCTTCATGCATGCAAGGCAAGCGCTCTACCACTGAGCCACTTTCCCAGCCCCCAAGTCTGTGAGATTTATAACCTCGAATTAACAATCAGAAAAACTGAATCAAAGAGGTAGAGTGGGGACAGGGAAGGTGGCTCAGTGGTAGAGCACTTGCCTTGCATGCATGAGGCCCTGGATTCGATTCCTCAGCACCACATAAGCAAAAAGAAAAAAGCCAGAAGTGGCGCTGTGGCTCAAGTGGTAGAGCACTAGCCTTGAGCTGAAGAGCTGAGGGACAGCGCCCAGGCCCAGAGTTCAGGCCACATGACCCGACCAAAAAAAAACAAAAGAGGTCGAGTGCTACCCTTGAGCAAAAAAGCTCAAGGGACAGCACCCATGACTGACAACAACAACAACCAAAAGAGAACTTGTTACGGGAACCTTCTTGAAAAGCCTAGAGGTGAGACAGGACATTTTTTGGATTTCATACATGTCATCCTGTTTAGTCCCAGGAAAGTTTTGCTGTAGAGAATGCTCACCCCTGATTGTTATCCTATATGGTTAGCTTGTGGTGAGCTTTGTCCCCACCCACAACATGGTTTTTGCCTTTAAAAGCTTTGTGCAAGCTCTGTTCTGGGCTGCAGGTCTTTGGGACAGGAGTCTACCTGTAGTCACCGACATTTTACTAAAACTCCCAGCCAATCGCTGGTGGCTCACACCTATAATCCTAGCTACTAAGGAGATAGAGATCTGAGGATCACAGTTCAAAGCTAGCCCAGGCAGGAAATTCCATGACACTGTCACTGTGGCTCAAGTGGTAGAGCACTCATCTTAAGCTGAAGTGCTGAGGGACAGTGGTCAGGTCCAGAGTTCAAGCCCCACACCTGACCAAAAGAAAAAAAAAAGATTCCCAATTTGACCTCTCAAGATGTGGCTTCTATGTATCTTGCAAACTATTCCCATAAAATAGAATCCAGTGAGAAGAAGCCACGGAGGATTTACAAGGAGATGTTCACCCGGGACATCCGGAGGCCTGCTGGCAGCAAGATTCTGCAATTCTTCCTGAAAAGCCTGGAAAGCAGTGAAACGCTCCTCTGTTGCAATAACTCAGAACCTCATTCTGAGTGTTTCCGGCAGAGGTCATTCGGCTGAACACAACCGTGGACTAATTAGAGCCTGATATAGCCAGTGCCGTCCATAAGCCTGGATGGACAGTGGACGCGTGCCAAACAACTGAGGTCTGGTTCTCCAAACTTTCACAGAGTGCCATAAGTAGAGGTTCACCTTACTCCTTAGGTTGAGTAGAGTGTAGCCGTCAAAGCTGGAATAAGTAGCACTCAGGTGAGAAGAATGGGAAGCAGATATACCCAGTCCGCTGGCAGTGTCTTACAGGGACAAGCCTATCTGGCTGCCAAGCCTGAATGTTTGCAACCATGGCAGAGCTCTGCAGGCGCAATTGTGCAGCAATGCAAACTACGTACCCTTGCCAAACTTCACGGGGGTAGAAGAAACCATGGAGGAATTACAAGGAGATGTTCACCCAAGACACCCAGAGGCCTGCCGGCTGCAAGTTTCTGGAATTCTTCCTAAGAAGCCTGGAAAGCAGTGAAATGTTCCTATGTTGCAATAACTCAGAACCGCATTCTGAGTGTTCCCGGCAGAGGTCATTCGGCTGAACACAACTGTGGACTAATTAGAGCCTGATATAGCCAGTGCCATCCATAGGCCTGGATGGACAGTGGTCCCGTGCCAAACAACTGAGGTCTGGTTCTCCAAACTTTCACAGAGTGCCATAAGTAGAGATTCATCTTACTCCTCAGGTTGAGTAGAGTGTAGCTGTCAAAGCTGGAATCAGTAGCACTCAGGTGAGAAGAACGGGAAGCAGATATACCCAGTCAGCTACGGGTACAAGCCTATCTGGCTGCCAAGCCTGAATGTTTGCAACCATGGCAGAGCTTTGCAGGCGCAATTGTGCAGCACCTACATCTCTTCCTTGTCCCCCCTCCCCCATTCACTCTTACCCATTTGTCCTCTTGGAAATTTAACTGGTCATGCATGCCACTACAGCCATCTCCACAAACAAAACCTGCAAAAGAAAATTCAAAACAATCTTCCATTCAGAAACCTGACATTTGACATATGTGGTTGTCCCTCAGGTATATCATTCAAGTTACAGCTTGATGGTAGAAGGAATTGCTGGTGTGCTACTGCATAGGAGACCCTAGGTCCAATTTCCAGCTATTCCACACACCAGCTCCAGCCTCTTGTCCTTATAAAACAAATAAAGACACACAGTGAAGGTGAGAGAAAGGAAATTTATTATCTTGTAGACAAGGGGGAAGACAGCACTTCAGCCCTTCTTCAGAGATATAGACAGGATCAGTAGCTTTGAATACATAACTGGGGAAAGGGGTATAAGAAGTACAGTCTTCAAGCTATGTGCTGGTACTTCACATCTGTAATCCTGGCTATTCGGGAGGCTGAGATCTGATCATAGGTTGAGACCAGCCCTGGCAGGAAAGTCTGTGAGACTTTTATGTACAATTACCCACCCCCAAACCAGGAGTTGACTTGTGGTTCAAAGTACTAGAATGCTAGTCTTGAGGAAGGGACAATGCCCAGGCCCTGAGTTCAAGTCCTAGGACAAAAAACGAGTTACAATCTTTGGTCAAAATTTGGTTTCTTTCTCTCATACAACTTTGTATAACCTTTGAAATAAAAAGCTATTTTAATTAAGTCCTATCTCGTTATATTAGTTACATCCTGTTACAAGTTCCTGCTTTGGCCACCTTGTATGGCCTTTTAAATTTTCCTTTTTAACTACTTAAGTCACATTGCTAAAGTTTTTTCCTCTTTTAAAAAATTTTCTTTTTAAAGAATTATCTTTAGGTAGTTATACATAGGAGCTTCCATTTAATAAGTGAATACAATATGTTTTGATCAGTGTTACCTCTTGAGACAAGGAGAGGGAGACCCCAACACTTGGCAACTAAAAAATTGAGACTCAGAACTGAATTCAGATAGTTGTAGAGACATGAACTGTCTGGCTGGTTCTTACACTTAAAGATGGGGAAGCAAATCCAAATTGATTACATATAAATCAGTCTCCACTCTGTGATTTAGAATCATTCATCTGATAGCCACCCTGTAAACCCCAGATTTTTTCTCCCAATCTCTCCCATCAGTGTACTTGACTTGAAACAGTTGCATGCTTATTTCATGTGAACAGAAAGGCAGTAGCTCCCACCTGTAATCATAGCTACTTAGGAGGCTGAGCTCTGAGTGTTGTAACCCAATCAGTAACAAAACAAAAGATGCCACAATTAATAAGCCAAATTATAGGAGTCTTTATTGTCACCTCTGCAGACCAACAGATGCACAGGAGTGTAGACGTCTGAAATTGTGCTGTCCTGAGACAGCTCAGAGTTAAGTCTTTCAAAGAGAAAAAACACATCTTTTGACAAGCAATGCATAAGACTTTTTTTGTTTTATTTTACAAAGCATATACAGACACAAAACTTAGCATTATCAATAAATTTAGACTTACTTCCCAAATATGGGGTGGCTGGAATACTTTCAGGGAAGGGAAGGGGGAAAGGAGAGAAGAAGAAGAAGAAAAAGAAAGAAGAAGAAGAAGAAGAAGAAGAAGAAGAAGAAGAAGAAGAAGAAGAAGAAGAAGAAGAAGAAGAAGAAGAAGAAGAAGAAGAAGAAGAAGAAGAAGAAGAAGAAGAAGAAGAAGAAGAGGAGGAGGAGGAGGAGGAGGAGGAGGAGGAGGAGGAGGAGGAGGAGGAGGAGGAGGAGGAGGAGGAGGACGAGGACGAGGACGAGGACGAGGACGAGGACGAGGACGAGGACGAGGACGAGGACGAGGACGAGGACAAGGACGAGGACGAGGAGGAGAAAGAATGCACAGGTCAACACCCCTCTCCTAGTCATGGCTGCCTAAACACCTTGAGCTCTTCCTCTTTCCCAGTACCTCCCATGCCACTTCCTTTGTGGTCAGGGAGTGGTTACAATTCTAGGCCAGTTCTAATGGAAATTGAGGTATGTGTGTAGTGGAACCTCTTGTGCCTTTAGCTTGACCTTTGGGCAATAAAGTCCTACTAGGGCCTCATGCACACAGGTCGCATCTCATTCATACTTACATTATGGGATGCCAATCTTACACATGCACAGATTCCCCTCTTAAAAAAAATCTTCCCAGTCATGATCCCCTCCTCTGCTATAGTTACTAAGAATTCCTCCCACACATCCTGAGTGGTAGAAAGCAGAAAGTCCTCCTTGGGTTTCCTATTTTGATTCAGGAACAGATAGTACCCCTATGGTCCTTTTTCAAATTGGAAAAAGAAAACATTTTATCTATTTAAATTTGAATTGTAACTACATGTTAGTTCCCACAGTCAAACACCATTTATGAGAGTTATTTCACCAAGCTGGAATTTCACCTCAGTCAATTCAAGCACTCTTCTGTCTCAGGAGTGAAGGCAATTATAACCACAATACCAAAAGTTCATTTTTTAAACAGTCAACATCATCATTCTAATTATTCAGTCAACAATTACAAAAGGAACACTTTTACAGTGGGCTTTTATAGCCAGGATATTATTAAATGTGAATCCCAAAAAGGCAAATTCATAGAAGGAGGAACATGTGTTTTATTAAAACAACAGTAATTTGTTGACATATTCTGCACACAAATGATGTACATTATGCAAACTAATTTGGCTTTGCTGTTAGCAAAAGATTTTTGTAAAATGGGGGAATATTTGTTTTTTCCATAATAGAGTTTGAACTCAGGGCTTTGTATTTCCTAGACTGGCATGGTACTACCCAACCTGCCTGCCCAGATTTCTGACTGGTTGCAGTGAAGCCTTGGGTCTCACTTTCCACCTTGGCATGATCCATAGACAGATATGCCTACTTTTAGCTATCATCAGCTGTGTGCCACCACATCCAGCTTCTGCCCAAGTTGTCCTCAAATCACAATCCTCCCATACTCAGCCTCCCACATAGGGAACTTTTTTTGCCCCATAGATATTAAAATATTTAAAGACATAATTTATTTCTTGCATTTCCTAAAAGTGATTACAGGCATATTAGATTTAATTTCTGTAACATTATACGTCAAATCTTCTAGAAAAGCTCCTTTGCTTAGCAAAAATAAAAATAAAAAAAAATCCTTTCTTGTCATCCAAGCCTAGTTTGTCCAATACGGTAGCCAATAGTCACAAGCACCTGGGGACATTTAACATGTGACTGAATTTTATTTTATTTTCTGTTGATTTACCTTAAAAGTTTTAAACATGCCAGGAGCTAGTTTCTCATGCCTATTAGTAGTCCTAGCTACCCAGGAGGATTATATCTGAGGATTGTGGTTCACAACCAGTCCGAACAGGAAAGTCCATACAACTCTTATCCCCAATTAACCAGAAAACCAGAAGTAGAGCTGTGTGTCCAAAGTGGTAGAACATTAGCCTTGAGTGAAAGAGCTAAGGGACAATACCTAGGCCCTGTGTTGAAGCCCAACTAAAATAGAACCATTCTAAAGATTTTTATTGAACTTAACTATGGTTTTGATAGTACATTATTTCTTTTAAACTGTTGAAGATTTAGCACCTAAATTAGGCTGCTGAAAATCCATTATCCGTACTGCAGGTTTAATGTAAAAATAATGAAAAGCATCTTAATGTTGTACTGGTAATTTGTAGAAATAGTAACACTTGCAATCAGTTGAGTTGAAGAAAATAGACTACTGACATTATTTTTCTACGTATCTTTTCAAATTTACAAAAAGGTGCTAGAAGGTTTAGATAAAATCTAAAGAGGCATGGTATCTTTAAGCCACTATTTCTGTTTAGTTCAGCTCATTTTACAACCTAGGAATACCAACTGAGTGATGTTCTAATCTTTATAATAAAGATTCTAACAAATTTACCCTTCCCACAGACAGTATTTAAACACTGAGCCAAATAGAGGATAAAAGATTTTAATTTTTGTTCCCATACCTGGACTTGAACCTGGGCATTGTCTCTTAACTTTTTCACTTTCTTCAATCAAAGTTGGTTCTCTCACAGAGCTCTATTTCCAGCTTATTGGTGGTTAACTGGAGAGAAAAGTCTCATAGACTTTCCTGCCTGATTTGGCTTTGAATCAAGATCCTTAGACCTCAGCCTTCTGAGTAGCTAGGATTATAGGTGTGAGCCATCAGCATTCAGCCATAAAGGACTTATGAAGACCTTAGAAATGGCCAAAATGATTTTTTAAGAGAGAATTAGTTGGACTATGGGAGAAGGAACTTTTCTGGATATAATCCTACCCAAGGCATCACTTAATCTGCAGGACTCTGACTGTACATAATTCAGGCAGTCCCAGGCAGGAGACCTGAGAGGATAAGGCTGGAGTAGGGGGGTGGAGTCCAAGGGGTTGGGGGGGTTGGGGGAAGAGCCTGCCTGAGCTGCAAGAAGGTGACAGAAGCTGCTGGAACATAACATACAGGAAGCTGCAGGAAAGGGAGGCCTTCCCTCTGCATGTGAATGTCACACAGTGGGAAGCCCCAGGGTTCACAGACTAAAACATCTGTGAAGCTGAAGACACTAAGCAGAGATCTTACTGTCTATGCACTAGAAGAGACAGTTATATACTAATAAAGCTAAAGACAAAAATCTTGAGCTGGCTTCAATATATATGTGTGATATTTGTTGTTGAACTGGGTGCTATCCCTGAGCTTCTACTAGCTAGCTTTCTACTACTTTGAGTCACACCTCACCACTTCTGAAAACATTGAACACTGTTTTGTGTGTGTGCCAATCCTATGGCTAGAACTCAGGGCCTGGGTTCTGTCCTTAAGCTTTCTTACTCAAAGTTAATGATCCACCACTTGAACCACAGCAAAAGCAAAGTCATTTCTGGCTTTTCTGATGGCTAATTGGAGATAAGAGTCTCATGGACTTTCCTGCCCTGGCTGGCTTTGAATTATGATTCTCAGATCTCAGCCTCCTGAGTAGCTAGGATTACAGGTGTGAGCCACTGGTGTCCAGCCTAAACTAAATAACAAAAACAAGCAAAACACCACATACTCATTCTATTTTAGAATTAGATATTGATGATAGAAAGGTAGAAAAATTCAAGATCTGTGTCATTGTAAGGAGTTCATGTTAATGAACTGACTCTCATGTGGTTTGGAACAAAGAAAACATCCCTGAGCAGTCAGGATGAGAGAATGATGACCATGGAACATGTAATATGGAAGAGGAACATAAGCCAGCCTTTATCATGAAAGATCAAACTTAGACATTGATGGAAGCCGAATTCATATTACACAATCTCAATGTTAACCATGCTTGCCCTCTATTTCCCTAGATAATAACAAAACCTTGCTTTATTATCCCCTACTCAATAAGGCCATCTAGGTTCCCATTTGAAGAGACTTTCATAGGTCTTTTGTTGTTGTTGTTGCCTGTAACTATGTATAAATATGAACCACATTTTACATAGAAAGACTTAGTTCAAAATGATGCAAAGCAGCAATGAGCAATTAGTGGAGGCAAAATTAGGATCTAGTTCTGATGAGCTCTCTATAGGATCTCACAATTTTGCCCTGGTAATTCCTGCATTAGGAAACTCAACACTGCCCTCTAGTGACAGAAAAATCATTACAATCCAGAACTCCTGAATCAGCCACACCCCCCTTTTTACTTATTTTCCAAATAGAGTAATAGGGTATTACATTTATGTCTGGGCCAGCTTGGATGGCAAATTTCCTATTTGTACTTCCCAAATATCTGGAACTACAACTATATAATCACACGTTCAGATTTTTATTGGTTGAAATGAGGTTGCTCAAGATGAGTTCTCTCAAACTTCTTGTCTAGGCTGACCTTAAACTGTAGTCCTCCCAAGTAGCTAGGACTACAGGCAGCACCACTTCTTTTTAGATAAGTTTTCACTGTGTAGCCCATACTGGCCTTGAACTTGCTGTCTACCCAGACTGCACTTGAATTCTCAGTTCTTCCTCAGCCTTCTGAGTGCTGGGATCAGATATAACTTAGAGTGATATCTCCACTTCATTGAAAAGCAACCCAAAAACTCACCTTAAACTTAACTGTCACTCGTACCAACTACTGCAGTTTTCACAGCTTTTCCCTTTCAGAGGTAATTAAATTGACATTGTTCATTTGGATGATGCTTAATGGTCTTGTGATCTGCTGTTCCCTCTCCCTGCTTTGGTAGTCAGCTTCTATAGCCTTCCCTAGCTTTGCACTTGATAATAATGTGGTAAATGATGTTCTTACCATATAAAATATTAACTACTTTATGTTTTGATAGATGTGGGACAGTTTCTGGTAAGCATGAGAGTGATTTTAGAATCCCTTTTGTCACAGTATAGTGGAAAAAACATAGTAGAAAAACTGTGTAGGGCTGAAAAGGTGGCTCAGTGGTAGAGCACTTGCCTTGCATGCATGAGGCCCTGGGTTTGATTCCTCAGCACCACATAAGCAAAAAGAAAAAAGCCAGAAGTGGCACTGTGGCTCAAGTGGTAGAGCGCTAGCCTTGAGCTGAAGAGCTGAGGGACAGCGCCCAGGCCCAGAGTTCAGACCCCACGACCAGACCCCCCCTCAAAAAAAAGAAAAATTGTGTAATTCAGTGTTTTCCATGGCAGCTCGTCAACTGGTAAGGAGAAGTGGCTATTTTCAATAAGCAGGGAGGGGGCTGGTGGAAATACCAGCATGTGCAGTGAATACTGAGTACATCCTTCATCTTCCTTTAGCTCATCTTCCTCCTAGACTTCTGTTCTTTGGACATTTCACAATGTACTCTCTTGAGAGAGTTCACTACCTTAACAGAGCTGTTGAAGAAGCTCTGCAATGACCCTGAAGGAGGACTGAGCAAGATAACTTCAGTTGGCCCTGAACCTGTATTGTGTCCTCTCTTCAGAGAGATATGACTCTACCATATAAAACATACTGGACTACAGATATATACAAATAAGTTGCCTCTAGACGCTTTATTGGTATTTTTGCCAACAAGGATAGTAAATATCATCTTGATTTGTCATTAGTTGTCATTAGCACTAGAAAGGAGGCCGAAAAGCTGTATAATTTATCTAATCATTTTAGGTTATATTAAGTTACATAAAATCTATGTAAATAAAGTCTGAAAGATTTGTCTAGCCAGGTGCTTGTAGCTCATACATGTAATACTAACTACTCAGGTGTTGAGATCTGAGGATCTCAATTTGAAGCCAGTGTAGGTAGGAAAGCCTGTGAGACTCTTATTTCCAAATAACTAGTTGGTGGAGGGGGGCAGATGAGGAGGGGTAGGCTTGAGCTGTGGCTCAAGTGGTGGAGTGCTAGTCTTGAATGAAAAAGCTCAGGGAGAGCACCAAGACCCTGAGTTCAAGCCCCATGACAGGCACACACACACACAAAATGAAGTCTAAAAGAGAAAATATACATGGAAAGAAAAATAAGAAGGTTTAGTGTTTAAAAGAATTATCTCCCATACTTAATTTTTATTATATAACATTTGTTCACAGTCTTTTTGAGTTTCATAACTTCCTGATGGTAGTAGAAAGGGCATATACATTTAGCAGATCTTTTTTATTTCTCATTTTGTTTTTTGGTGTAAGACTGGAACTCAAACTTAGTACCTGTTGCTTTGGCTCATTGGGTAGTGCTCTACCAACCAACTAAACCATGCCTCCAACCCTGATGTTTTTGTTGGTTGTCGGGCTTAAACTGAGCCTGGGCACTGTTCCTGAGCTCTTCAGCTCAAAGCCAATGCTCTACCACTTGAGCCAAAGCATCCAATCCTAATCGGGTTTTTTTTTTTTTTGCCAATATTGGGGGTTGAATTCTGGTTCTGGGCACTATCCCTTAGCTCCTTTTTCTCAAGACTAGCATTCTACCACTTGAGCAATTTCTGGCTTTTAATTACAGATAAGACTTTCCTGACAAAGCTGACTTCAAACTGCAATCCTCAGATCTCATCCTCCTGGGTAACTAGGATTAGAATCATGAGCTAAAAAGAAAACTTTCTTTATATTTAAGAGGAAAAAAAGAGTGGTCTTAGACATGCCAAGGTCCTAAGTAAAAATGTGAGCTCTTAATCTTTTAATTCAGTGTTTTTCTCCAGTGGAATTCATACCAGTACTTATTTTTAAAAATAGTTCTGTCACCGCTAAAAGATAAAAGCATGAGTCCCTAAAGTATAATCCTAATGCATTTCTGCTGAGTGATAGATGTCTATTGATCTCTGCATAGACAGGAAATCAGATTAGCCTGTGTAAAATTTCATCAGGGCTGTCAAAGCCTGTGATCTACAGCACTGATAGTCTATTGTGACAGTTGGTTGTGTAGTAATATCTGGAATTTTCTCTTACTCATTTGTCTGCCTAGCTGGATGTTGAGACCTGGCAGCAGGAACAGCCTGTGGTACTACATACATGGACCAAAAAATCTGCCCATAAATATGAAAAAACTGCCATGAAGTATCTGTTTTTGTTAGCCCAGGGGCAACCTATTTTTAAGTGGAATTTGATGAGATGTGTGAAACCGAAAAGTGCTAAGACTCACGTTTTTTCTTCCAAGCAATAGTGGATCAAAAACAAGAGAAAGAATATAATAGAGATTATGCCTTCACAGGTATGATTATCTGGAATTTACAGACTCTAGAGGTGGGAAGACACACTTTGGCACAAAAGTTGGTACTTATAAGTGGCCAAAGGTAAGTCATATTTCCCAAACAAGGTAAATAAGTATGTCTGTAGCAATTCTTGTCCTTTTTCCAATTTTAGAGCAATAAAGGTATGGTGTTTGGAAAGGACTAGCTAGGCTCTGGTGGCTCATGTTCATATTGTTCAAAATCCTAGCTACTCAACAGGTTGATATTTGAGGAATAAGATTTAAAGCTAGCCTAGGTAGACAAATCTGAGAGCCCCATCTCAACCAGCAAAAAACCAGAGTGGAGACATGGCTTGAATGGTAGAATGACAGCCATGAGCAAAATAGCTGAAAAAGACTCAAAGCTCTAAGTACAAACCTTAATACAGTCACATTTCTAGAATGTAACCACACACATATTTCTGACAGTTGCTTTGATACTCTACTTGTAGAGAGGAACAGTTGCAGTAGAGATTATGTAGCCCACAAAAGCTAAAAATTTAACTATCTGGCTCTTCATAGGAAATTGGCTAATACCCAGGGTTGTCCAGAGTAAATTAAAGAGCTGTTAATTTCTGAGTTCAGAAGGGCCAGTGGATCCAAGAGAAAGACTTGAACCATGGTGAAAGCTAGGAGCCCAGTTGACAGATCTGTTTAATATCTGGGCTGCAGCCTGCTTCAGACTGTTTACTTCTCTCTCCTATCAAGGGTCTTGGTTGAGAACAAAGAACTGAGCCAGTGATCACTGGTTGAGCAGATAGTCACTTGAGTTTTAGAAAGCTGAACAGCAGTTTTCTACTAATTCTGCTTTCTACCTGTAGTTGTGAGTTTTGTGTTTTGGTATCATCTCTGTACATTTCTCCCTTAATAATTTTGAACTTGTAGAAATGGAGACTGCTTTTAAGATTTTTTTTGAGTCACAAAGAACATACTTCACTGCTGAGTTGTTGCCTCCTTCCATCTTGTTGACCACATGACTTTTGTTTGTCTCTAGAACGTGACGTTTAAGATGGTCCTCTTTCATTCTGACAGCAGTAATAATGAATAGGGCTACAAATTCACTGTCACTGCCTATGGCCTGCCTGATGTTGCCGTGTCTTGTGGGTTAGACTTGCAACTCCTTGTTTCTCGACTAATGGGCCGCCTTGACTCTCAGTGCATGACACTCAAGTCTGTGCATCGTAAGTTCACAGTCTTGTCCCTTCCTTTTTCATTACAACTGTTTTGAAGAGCAAGGTAGGAACTCTCTCTCATAGATGGTCTCCACCTCACAAAAGAGCAAGGTATTAATAATGTTTCTTTTTTGTTTTCTTTAAACCAAATCAAAACAGTTTACCCACTGGACACCATTGGGAAGTTTCTTGACTCAGGCTTTGGCCCTATCACAAAATACGTTGTGG
The DNA here is from genome assembly GCF_024711535.1 of Dipodomys merriami. NCBI lineage: Eukaryota > Metazoa > Chordata > Mammalia > Rodentia > Heteromyidae > Dipodomys > Dipodomys merriami. The sequence goes on along the minus strand of NW_027204640.1, from coordinate 5,614 downwards.
ATGCCCTCTATGGAGGACAATTGGGAAATTGCTCTTTATAGCAGCATCATAGTCATTTTTAGAGATTTAAGTATATTCCAACTAGAAGGTAGAAATATAGTCATTTGATTGTTGTTTAAGTGAAATTTATGTGAACATAAATAGGTATGTGAATATATATATATTATCCTAAAATACATTAACCACCTTCTTATCATTTGTTCTAAGGGGTAGATTCATAGAATAAATCTTTTGGAGTATTTTATATCTATATAATTTTTAAAATATTTTTCTGATTGTAAAATCAAATATCATTCATCCTAAATGGTCACTTTCTGTTAGGATTTTAAAAAGAGGTAGCTAAGGAAGTACAGCAGTATGTACGTGGTGTTCAGGTAAGGGGTAGGTTTATTCATCATTCCGGCTGACACCAGGCCATCTTGGTCCTCAGCGTGGTGGGGAAAGGACTGGGAAAGAGAGCTTGAAGAGCTGGGAATAAGAGAGAAAATAGCTAGAAAAGAGAGCACCTGGGAAAGGTGGGAAAGAGAGAGCTAGGAAATAGAAGAGACCTGGGAAAGAGAAGAGAAGGAAAGAGCTGAGAAAGAGCTAGAAAAGAGCAGAGAAAGGGCATCTGGGCCTGGGCTAGGCCTTATCTAAGGTATGGGCGGAGAAAGTTGTGGCCACATCAAATTCAGATGTGACCTCAGCAGATGCAGATGTGACCTCTTCCATGTGTGCCAGTTGCCTAGATAACGCAAGTACTGGGTAGAAAATTTGCTGCATGCCTAGATAACGCAAGTACTGGGTAGAAAATTTGCTGCAAGGAGGGTGGAGTCTGCTTGCCATCCAGGAGCCGACTTTACACTTTCCAAAGCCTGTGTGTCTAATTTCCCTTAGGTTCTTTTTTTAAAAAAAATTTATTGTGAAAATACTGTACAGAGGGGTTACAATTACATTGGCAAGGCAATTAGTACATTTCTTATCAAGCATTGCTGCTACCTCCTTTGTTTCCTCTTCCCATCCCTCAACTGCCCCCCGCCCCCCGCCATCCTGCCAAAGTTGTAAAGTTCGTTTTTCAACATAACAATTTGTCCATCTCATTGTTGTAATGGGTCCACCTATATCACTATTTAAACAGTTTGTTTTTGCCCTTCCCCTCCACAAATTATACCAACATCAAATACAATGAAAGCAGGGATTATACCATGGGGGAGGGACATACAAAGCAACAAAGAAATGATCTTATAAATATGTTAGATACAATTGCAAGAAAGAAAAAACAACGTTTGACTACTTATCTTGGGGTTCATATCACCTAGCATCAACTTATCTGACCTTTTCTTCTTGTCTCAGACATAAACTAGTAGTTCAGATTTCAAACTGACAAATAAATGTAAGGAAGCCAACAAAAAAATTCAGTTCCTCTCATCTGATGATGCCTTTACAACAATGAGGAAAGAGTTCATCCTGCTAAGGAATTATGATAGGATATCAAAAAGAAAATTCATTCTTCTAGGTCTTCCATATTTTTTCAATGTAACCTAAATGATGTAAAACACAATATACTGCTCTGATACTTTTACGTTTTATCAGTTTTGCACATTTTCATATGGACTTCACCTCAGTCTACAACATTCCTTCATTATTCTGTCCCTGATATTTTTACACTACCACGACATAAGAACATTTTCATATGATTTTTATTATAAAAAAACTGTACAGAGGTGTCTCATTTATGAGAGCAAATAATGAGTACATTTCCTAACAAGCATTGTTCCCTCTTCCCACCATCCCTTCCCTCCCACCTCCACAAATACGCTCCCCTTCCCCCTTCCCCTGCCTAAATTGTAAAGTTCATTTTTCAGCAGAGTGTCTTGTGCATCTCATTGATACAATGGGTTAACCTGTATCCCTATTTAACCATTTTGTATTTCCCTTCTCCTCGTCAAATTAGAGAAACGTATACACAGGATGTAGGTGTACCAACTTCAAATACAATGAAAACAGGGGTTATAGCGTGCGGGAGGAACATATACAGAAACAAAAAAAATCATATTGCACATCATAAGTACATTAGAAACAATAACAAGAAAGAAAAAACATACTTGTGTCCCTGTCTTTGGGTTCATTTCCCTTAATATCATCTTATCTGCTCATATGCACATAGCTTTTGAATTATTCTGCTTATCCCAGACATATATTAGTTATTGAAAATAAGGGAAACCACGGGACCTATGTTTCTTTGGACTTGGCTTACTTCACTTAATAAAATTTTTCCAAGACTTTCCAATTCCTAACAAATTGGGTGATACCATTCTTTCTGATGGAGGCATAGAATTCTGTTGTGTATGTACACCCATATTTTCTTGATCCATTCATCTACTGAGGGGCATCAGGGTTGGCTCTATATCAGCTATTGTAAATAATGCTGCAGTAAACATAGCTGTGCTGGTAGTTTTAGTATGGTCTTGTTTGTGATCATTTGGGTAAATGCCCAAAAGTGGGATTGCTGGGTCATAGGAAAGCTTTATATGGAGTCTTTTGAAGAGCCTCCATACTGCTTTCCAAAGTGGTTGAACAAGTTTACATACCCACCAAGAATGCAGTAGAGTTCCCTGTGGCCACATACTCTCCAGCATCTGTTGTTGCAAAAATATGGAACATTTCACTAATTTGCATGTCAACCTTGCTCAGGGGCCATGCTAATCTTCTCTGTATTGTTCCAATTTTAGCGTATTTGCTGCCTAATTGAGCACAGAACATTTTTTATATATAAAGTGTAATTGATTTTCTTAAACTAGACAATTCAAAAAAAAAGTAAGTTCAAAAGAATTCTTGTGAAATTTTAGAACCATGTATTTCTTCTTCTTCTTCTTCTTCTTCTTCTTCTTCTTCTTCTTCTTCTTCTTCTTCTTCTTCTTCTTCTTCTTCTTCTTCTTCTTCTTCTTCTTCTTCTTCTTCTTTTTTAGCAATACAACAAACTGTTAAAACCATGTATTTCTTACATAAGCACACATTTAAGAATAAAGTCAAGATTGGCATGTCAAAAACAAAATAATTCCAGATATTTGTTGTTCAAGAGATGTATAAGAGGAGAAATTCATTTATTCTATACAAGGCACCTGTCATAATGAACACTGCAGCAAGTGTTAAGGTTTGTTAAGTTTTAAATGTATTTAATTTTGGGAATTTGCATATATATGCCAAAATTAGGACTGTTTGGCTGGTCATAAACTTTTCTATAAAGTATTTAAGGCTTATGGTAGCAGACATATGGTACTAATTATGTACCTTTCAGAGTTTATACAAACATTACCAATAAGAAATTGCAAAGTCTTTGAGTAAAGAAGCAGAGTGAAGAGTTAAGACTTTGTTAACCATATAGTTTCTTTAAATTTTTAGGGCTTCCTTACTTAACATGTTAGTGAGGAACAAATGATGATATAAGCCATATATAAATGATGAGATGAGCCATAAAAAGTAATCTTAGTGGTAATTTTAAAGACTACTCATAGCCTATAAAACTCTTTTTGAGGGGCTGGGAAGGTGGCTCAGTGGTAAAGCGCTTGCCTTGCATGCTTGAGGCCCTGGGTTCGATTCCTCAGCACCCATAAGCAAACAACAAGCCGGAAGTGGTGATGTGGCTCAAGTGGTAGAGCGCTAGCCTTGAGCTGAAGAGCTGAGGGGCAGCGCCCAGGCTCAGAGTTCAGGCCCACGACTGGACCCAAAATAAAAACCAAAACAAAATCCTCTTTTTGAACATCATAATCTTAGCCAGTTTTAAATGCACAGGAATATGAGAAAATAGTACACTGGTAATTGTTTGGTTTTTTATTTTATTAATCATTAATATTTAACTTTTGGTTTTCTTTATTTGTTGCATTGTTTCCCTTTTTGTAATATAATACAACTTTTTATAAGTCGTCATCAGGAGGTACTTTGAGAAGCTTACTGGGATGGCCAAAGATTTTTTATAGGTGCATGTGAGTTTACAAAGAAGAAAATTAAGAACAAAATATTTATTAAATAAATCATCAAGTACAGTCTGAATCAGGAGGGATGATAAATGTCCACACCCAAAATCTTAGCCCTCGTCGGAAGCGGCGGTATTACAGAGTTGAGACCACAAAAGTGAGAGACTGTTTTTGTGTTTTTTGTTTTTGTCAGTCGTGAGGCTTTAACTCTGGGCCGGAGTGCTGTCCCTGCACTCTTCAGCTCTAGGGTGGCACTCTAGACCTTGAGCCATGGCACCACTTCTGGTTTTCTAGTGGTTTATTAGAGATAAAGTCTCACGGACTTTCCTGCCCGGACTGGCTTTCAACTGTGATTCTCAGAACTCAGCCTCCTGCATAGCTAGGATTACAGTCGAGCCACCGGCACCCAGCATTGTTTTGTTGATTTTTATTTTGTTGGTCATGGGGCATGAATTCTGGGGTCTGGGTGCTGTCCCTCAGCTCAAGGCTAGCACTACCATTTGAGCCTTCATCTTTTTCTACTTCTGTAGTGCTGAGGAACCAAACCCAGGGCCTCATGCATGCAAGACAAACACTCTACCATTGAGCCACCTTCCCAGCTCCTGAAAGACTGTGTTTTAAAAAATCATCTAAACAACATTTGCTTTCTGCTTTGAGTTATATAATGAAATATATGAATATCTTTTTATATTTTTGTGAATTGTCATACTTCTAAATTTATACTAACTTCAGCCACTTTATCCTCTTCAAAATCATGAGAGATTTCTCAAAGTCTCTGAGAGATTTCTTCTGGGAAGATTGTATTTGCACTTATAATTTCTTCTGAGTCATTTTTATTTTCATTTATTTTTTATTTTTTTATTGTGAAAAAACTGTACAGAGGGGTTACAGTTACATGGGCAAGATAATGAGTACATTTCTTATCAAGCATTGTAGCCTCCTCCTTTATTTCCCCTTCCCATCCCTTCCAAGCCTCCCCCCCATCGAATCCTCCCCCCCACCCCCCCCATCAAAGTTGTAAAGTTCGTTTTCAACATGACAACTTGTACTTCTCATTGTTGCAATGGGTCCACCTGTATCCTTATTTAAATGACTTGTTTTTCCCCTTCCCCTCCACAAATTATACCAACATCAAATACAGTGAAAGCATGGGTTATACTGTGGGGGAGGGACATACAAAGCAACAAAGAAATAATCATATAAATGAGTTAGAAACAAATGTATGAAAGAAAAAAAAACATTTAAATACATATCTTAGGGTTCATTTTCCTAACATCACCTTATCTGACCTTTTCTGCTTGACTTATACATTACATATACTAACTATTGCAAATGAGGGAAACCATGGGTCCTATGTTTCTTTGGGCTTGGCTTACTTCACTTAATATAATTTTTTCCAAGTCTTTCCAGGCCCATATCAAGCATTGAAAATAGAAACAGCAATAAGAGACCTCTCATCTAAGAAAAGTCTAGGACCAGATGGTTTTACAGCAGAATTCTACAAGGCCTTCAAAGCAGAGCTCACACCAATACTCCTCCAACTGTTCAATGAAATTGAAAGAGAAAGTTCACTACCGAACACATTCTATGAAGCCATCATAACCCTCATCCTAAAACCAGGCAGGGACTCATCATTTTTATTTTTTATCAAAATCATTTTA
>NW_027204639.1:0-23480 GCF_024711535.1 Dipodomys merriami | reverse complement strand
CCAATGTGTCCCATTTAATCCCCGCTGTATCCCGCTGTGTCCCGCTGTGTTCTCTCTGTGTCCCCTGCTGTGTCCCGCTATGTCTCCCGCAGTGTTCCCCGCTGTGTCCCGCTGTGTCCCACGCTGTGTCCCATTGTGTCCCGCAGTGTCCTCTGCTGTGTCCACTCTGTGTCCTTGCTGTGTCCCCGCTGTGTCCCGCTCTGTATCCCGCTGTGTCCAGCTGTGTCCCCTCTGTGTCCAGCTGTGTTCCCCGCTGTGTCCCCCGCTGTGTCCCCCGAGTTGCCCCCCTCTGTGTCGAAGATGTGTCCTGCTGTGTCCCCGCTGTGTCCCGCTGTGTCCTGCTGTATCACGCTGTGTCCTACCGTGTCCTCGCTGTGTCCTCCGCAGTGTTCTGGTGTGTCCCGCTGTGTCCACGCTGTGTTCCGCTGTTTCCCCGCGGGGTCCCCGCTGTGTCCCCGCTGTGTCCCCATGTGTTCCCCGCTGTGTCCCCCGCTGTGTCCCCCGCTGTGTCCAAGATGTGTCCCGCTGTGTCCCCGCTGTGTCCCGCTGTGTCCCCACTGTGTCCCACTCTGTCCTGCTGTGTCCCACTTTGACCCCCTGTGTTCCCCGCAGTGTGGCCTTGTGTCCCGCTGTGTTCTCTCTGTGTCCCCTGCTATGTCCCCGCTTTGTCCAACGCTGTGTCCCGCTGTGTCCCCCGATGTGTCTTGCAGTGTCCCGCGTTGTCCCGCTGTGTCCTCCGCTGTGTACCCCGCTGTGTCCCGCTGTGTCCCCCGCTGTGTCTCGCAATTTGCCACTGTGTGCGCGCTGTGTCCCCCGCTGTGACCCCGCTGTGTCCCACTGTGTCCCCGCTCTGTCCCACGCTGGATCCCGCGGTGTCTTCAGCTGTGTCCCATGCTGTGTCCTGCTGTGTACCCTCTGTTTCCCCAGCTGTGTCCCGCTGGGTCCCTGCTGTGACCCGCTCTGTCATACGCTGTGTCCCGCTCTGTCCCCCACTGTGTTCCGCTGTGTCCCGCTGTGTCCTTGCTGTGTCCCCGTAGTCTCCCGCTGTGACTCACGGTGTGTCCCGCTGTGTCCCGCTGTGTCCCCCGCTTTGCTCCCCGCTTTGCCCCGCTGTGTCCCGCTATGTCCCGTTGTGTCCCGCTGTGTTCTCTCTGTGTCCGCCGCTGTGTCCCGCGATGTCCCCTGCAGTGTCCCCCGCTGTGTCCCGCTGAGACCACGCTTTGTCCCGTTGTGTCCCTCTGTGTCCTCTGCTGTGTCCCCGATGTATCCTCGCTGTGTCCCCACTCTGTATCCCGCTGTGTCCAGCTTTGTCCCCGCTGTGTCCCGATGTGTCCCCGCTGTGTCCAGCTGTGTCCCCGTTGTGTCCCCGCTGTATCCCGCTGTGTCCCGCTGTGTTCTCTCTGTGTCCGCCACTGTGTCCCGCTATGTCCCCTGCAGTGTCCCCCGCTGTGTCCCGTTGAGACCACGGTTTGTCCCGCTGTGTCCCGCTGTGTCCTCTGCTGTGTCCCCGCTGTATCCTCGCTGTGTCCCCACTCTGTCCCGCTCTGTATCCCGCTGTGTCCAGCTGTGACCCCGCTGTGTCCCGATGTGTTCCCCGCTGTGTCCCCCGCTGTGTCCAAGATGTGTCCCGCTGTGTCCCTGCTGTGTCCCGCTGTGTCCCCGCTGTGCCTCCACTGTGCCCCACTCTGTCCAGCTGTGTCCAACTGTGACCCCCTGTGTCTCCCGCAGTGTGCCGTTGTGTCCCGCTCTGTCCCGCTCTGTCCCGCTGTGTCCTGCTGTGTCCTCGCTGTGTCACCCTATGTGTCCCCGTTGTTTCTCCGCTGTATCCCTCTGTGTCCTGCTGTGTTTTCTCTGTGTCCCCCGCTGTGTCCCCGTTGTGTCCGACGCTGTATCCCGCTGTTTCCCGCTGTGTTCTCTCTGTGTACCCCGCTGTGTCCCGCTATATCCCCCGCAATGTCCCCCGCTGTGTCCCCCTGCTTCCCACGCTGTGTCCCGCTGTATCACCGCTGTGTCCCCGCTGTGTCCCCGCTGTGACCGACGCTGTGTCCCGCTGTATCCACCGATGTGTCTCGCAGTGTCCCACTTTGTCCGCTCTGTCCCCCGCTGTGTCCCCCGCTTTTTCCCGCTGTGTCCCCTGCTGTGTCTCGCAGTGTCCCGCTGAGTCCTCGCTGTGTCCCCGCTGTGTCCCTCCGTGTATCCCGCTTTGTCAGCTGTGTCCCCCGATGTGTCCTTCTGTGTCCCGCTGCGTCCCCTGCTGTGTCCCGCTGTGTCCCCGCTGTGTCCCCGCTGTGTCCTCGCTGTGTCCCGCTGTGTCCTCACTGTTTCCTCCACTGAATCCCGCTCTGTCCCCCGCTGAGTCCCCCGCTGTCTCTCGCTGTGTCCCCCGCTGTGTCCCGCTGTGTCCCCTGTGTCCCCTCTGTGTCCCGCTGTGTCCCCGCTCTGACCCACGCTGGATCTCGCGGTGTCCTCAGCTGTGTCCCGCTGTGTCCCATGCTGTGTCCCGCTGTGTCCCCTCTGTGTCCCCCGCTGTGTCCCGCTGGGTCCCTGCTGTGACCCGCTCTGTCCCACGCTGTGTCCCGCTGTGTCCCCCACTGTGTTCCGCTGTGTCCCGCTGTGTCCCCGCTGTGTCCCCCGCTTTGTTCCCCGCTTTGTCCCGCTGTGTCCCGCTATGTCCCGTTGTGTCCCGCTGTGTCCTCTCTGTGTCCCCCCCAGTTTCCCCCGCGGTGTCCCCCCCTGTGTCCAACTGTGTTCCCCGCTGTGTCCCCCGCTGTGTCCCTCTGTGTCACCAGCGGTGTCCCCGCTGTGTCCCACTGTGTCCCGCTGTGTCCTTCTGTGTCCCGGCTGTGTCCCACTGTGTCCCCCGCTGTGTCCTGCTCTGTCCCCGCTGTGTCCCGCTGTGTCCCGCTGTGTCACCGCTGTGTCTCTGCTGTGTTCTGATGTGTCCCGTTTTATCCCCGCTGTATCCCGCTGTGTCCCGCTGTGTTCTCTCTGTGTCCCCTGCTGTGTCCCGCTATGTCTCCCGCAGTGTCCCCTGCTGTGACCCACTGTGTCCCACGCTGTGTCCCGTTGTGTCCCGCAGTGTCCTCTGCTGTGTCCACGCTGTGTCCTTGCTGTGTCCCCGCTGTGTCCCGCTCTGTATCCCGCTGTGTCCAGCTGTGTCCCCTCTGTGTCCCGCTGTGTTCCCCGCTGTGTCCCCCGCTGTGTCCCCCGCGGTGCCCCTCTCTGTGTCAAAGATGTGTCCTGCTGTGTCCCTGCAGTGTCCTGCTGTGTCCTGCTGTATCACGCTGTGTCCTACCCTGTCCTCGCTGTGTCCCCCGCAGTGTCCTGGTGTGTCCCGCTGTGTCCACGCTGTGTCCCGCTATTTCCCCGCGGGGTCCCCGCTGTGTCCCCGCTGTGTCCCGATGTGTTCCCCGCTGTGTCCCCGCTGTGTCCCGCTGTGTCCCCACTGTGTCCCACTCTGTCCCGCTGTGTCCCACTTTGACCCCCTGTGTCCCCCGCAGTGTGGCCTTCTGTCCCGCTGTGTCCCAGCTGTGTCCCCGCTGTGTACTGCTGTGTCCCCGCTGTGTCCCACGCTGTGTCCTGCTGTGTCCCCCTATGTGTCTTGCAGTGTCCCACGTTGTCCCGCTGTGTCCCCCGCTGTGTCTCGCAATTTGCCACTGTGTGCGCGCTGTGTCCCCCGCTGTGACCCCGCTGTGTCCCACTGTGTCCCCGCTCTGTCCCACGCTGGATCCCGCGGTGTCTTCAGCCGTGTCCCATGCTGTGTCCCGTTGTGTCCCCTCTGTTTCCTCCGCTGTGTCCCGCTGGGTCCCTGCTGTGACCCGCTCTGTCATACGCTGTTTCCCGCTCTGTCCCCCACTGTGTTCCGCTGTGTCCTTGCTGTGTCACCGTAGTCTCCCGCTGTGACTCACGGTGTGTCCCGCTGTGTCCTGCTGTGTCCCCCGCTTTGCTCCCCGCTTTGGCCCGCTGTGTCCCGCTATGTCCCGTTGTGTCCCGCTGTGTCCTCTCTGTGTCCCCCCCTGTTTCCCCCGCTGTGTCCCCCGCTGGCTCCCACTGTGTCCCCCGCTGTGTCCTGCTGTGTCACCAGCGGTGTCCCCACTGTGTCCCACTGTGTCCCGCTGTGTCCTTCTGTGTCCCGGCTGTGTCCCACTGTGTCCCCCACTGTGTCCTGCTCTGTCCCCGCTGTGTCCCGCTGTGTCACTGCTGTGTTCCGCTGTGTACCGTTGTGTCCTCGCTGTATCCTGTTGTGTCCCGCTGTGTTCTCTCTGTGTCCCCCACTGTGTCCCGCTATGTCTCCCTCAGTGTCCCGCTGTGTCCCACGCTGTGTCCCGTTGTGTCCCGCTGTGTCCTCTGCTGTGTCCCCGCTGTGTCCTCACTGTGTCCCCGCTGTGACCCGCTCTGTATCCCGCTGTGTCCAGCTGTGACACCGCTGTGTCCTGATGTGTTCCCCGCTGTGTCCCCCGCTGTGTCCCCCGCTGTGCCCCCCTCTGTGTCGAAGATGTGTCCTGCTGTGTCCCCACTGTGTCCCGCTGTGTCCTGCTGTATCACGCTGTGTCCTACTGTTTCCTCGATGTGTCCCCGCAGTGTCCCTGTGTGTCCCGCTGTGTCCCTTCTTTGTCCCGCTGTTTCCCTCGGTGTTCCCCCTGGGTCCCCGCTGTGTCCCACGCTGTGTCCCGCTGTGTACCCCTATGTGTCTCGCAGTGTCCTGCTTTGTCCCGCTCTGTCCCACGCTGTGTCCCCCGCTGTAACCCGCTGGATCCCCCATTGTGTCTAGCAGTGTGCTGCTGTTTCCTCGCTCTGTCCCCTGCTCTGTCCCGCTGTGTCCCCCTCTGTGTCCCGCTGTGTCCCGCTTTGTCCCGCTGTGTCCCCTGTGTCCCCGCTGTGTCCCGCTTTGTCCCGATGTGTCCCGCTGTGTCCCGCTTTGTCCTCGCTGTGTCCCCGCTGTGATCCGCTCTGTATGCCGCTGTGTCCAGCTGTGTCCCCGCTGTATCCCGCTGTGTCCCGCTGTGTTCTCTCTGTGTCCGCCGCTGTGTCCCGCTATGTCCCCTGCAGTGTCCCCCGCTGTGTCCCGCTGAGACCACGCTTTGTCCCGCTGTGTCCCGCTGTGTCCTCTGCTGTGTCCCCGCTGTGTCCTCGCTGTGTCCCCGCTCTGTCCCGCTCTGTATCCCGGTGTGTCGAGCTGTGTCCCCGCTGTGTCCCGATGTGTTCCCCGCTGTGTCCCCCGCTGTGTCCCCCGCTGTGTCCAAGATGTGTCACGCTGTGTCCCCGCTGTGTCCCGCTGTGTCCCCGCTGTGCCTCCACTGTGTCCCACTCTGTCCAGCTGTGTCCCACTGTGACCCCCTGTGTCCCCCGCAGTGTGCCGTTGTGTCCCGCTGTGTCCCCGCTGTGTCCCCGCTGTGTACTGCTGTGTCCCCGCTGTGTCCCCCCTGTGTCCCCGCTGTGTCCCACGCTGTGTCCCGCTGTGTCCCCCGATGTGTCTCGCAGTGTCCCGCGTTGTCCCGCTCTGTCCCCCGCTGTGTCACACGCTGTGTCCCGCTGTGTCCCCCGCGGTGTCCCGCAGTTTGCCGCTGTGTGCTCGCTGTGTACACCGCTGTGTCCCCCGCTGTGTCCCGCGGTGACCCACTGTGTCCCCTGTGTCCCAGCTGTGTCCCGCTGTGTCCCCGCTCTGTCCCACACTGGATCCCTCGGTGTCCTCAGCTTGGTCCTCTGTCTCCCATGCTGAGTCCCGCTGTGTCCCCTTTGTGTCCTGCTCTGTATCCCGCTGTGTCCAGCTGTGTCCCCGCTGTGTCCCGATGTGTTCCCCGATGTGTCCCCCGCTGTGTCCCCTGTTGTGCCCCCCACTGTGTCGAAGATGTGTCCAGCTGTGTCCCTGCTGTGTCCCGCTGTGTCCTGCTGTATCACGCTTTGTCCTATTGTGTCCTCGCTATGTCCCCAGCAGTGTCCAACTGTGTCACGCTGTGTCCCCGTTGTGTCCCGCTGTTTCCCCGCTTTGTTCCCGCTGTGTCCCCGCTGTGTCCCACGCTGTGTCCCGCTGTGTCCCCCTATGTGTCTCGCAGTGTCACGCTTTGTCCCGCTGTGTCCCCCGCTGTGTCCCCCGCTGTAACCCGCTGTGTCCCCCGCTGTGTCTCGCAGTGTGCCGCTGTGTCCTCACTCTGTCCCTTGCTGTGTCCCGCTGGGTCCCCGCTGAGTCCCCCGCTGTGTCCCTCTGTGTCCCCTGTGTCCCCTCTGTGTCCCGCTGTGTCCCGATGTGTCCTGCTGTGTCCCGCTTTGTCCTCGCTGTGTCCCCGCTGTGTCCCGCTCTGTATGCCGCTGTGTCCAGCTGTTTCCCCGCTGTGTCCCGCTGTGTCCCAGCTGTGTCCTGCTGTGTCCCCGTTGTTTCCCCGCTGTATCCCGCTGTGTTCTCTCTGTGTCCGCCGCTGTGTCCCGCTATGTCCCCTGCAGTGTCCCCCGCTGTGTCCCGCTGAGACCACGCTTTGTCCCGCTGTGTCCCGCTGTGTCCTCTGCTGTGTCCCCGCTGTGTACTCACTGTGTCCCCGCTTTGTCCTGCTCTGTATCCCGCTGTGTCGAGCTGTGTCCCCGCTGTGTCCCGATGTGTTCCCCACTGTGTCCCCCACTGTGTCCGCCGCTGTGTCCCCCGCTGTGTCCACGATGTGTCACGCTGTGTCCCCGCTGTGTCCCGCTGTGTCCCCGCTGTGCCTCCACTGTGTCCCACTCTGTCCAGCTGTGTCCCACTGTGACCCCCGGTGTCCCCCGCAGTGTGCCGTTGTGTCCCGCTTTGTCCCCGCTGTGTCCCCGCTGTGTCCTGCTGTGTCCCCGCTGTGTCACCCCTGTGTCCCCGCTGTGTCCCACGCTGTGTCCCACTGTGACCCGCTGTGTCTCCTGTGTCCCCGCTGTGTCCCGCTGTGTCCCCGCTCTGTCCCACGCTGGATCCTGCGGTGTCCTCAGCTGTGTCCCGCTGTGTCCCATGCTGTGTCCCGCTGTGTCCCCTCTGTGTCCCCCGCTGTGTCCCGCTGGGTCCCTGCTGTGTCCCGATCTGTCTCACGATGTGTCCCACTCTGTGCCCCGCTGTGTCCCGCTGTGTCCCTGCTGTGTCCCCCGGTGTGTCCCGCTGTGTCCCGCTGTGTCCCCCGCTTTGTTCCCCGCTTTGTCCCGCTGTGTCCCGCTATGTCCCGATGTGTCCAGCTGTGTCCTCTCTGTGTCCCCCCCTGTTTCCCCCGCTGTGTTCCCCGCTGTGTCCCACTCTGTCCCCCGCTTTGTCCCCCGCTGTGTCCCGCTGTATCACCAGCGGTGTCCCCGCTGTGTCCCACTGTGTCCCGCTGTGTCCTTCTGTGTCCCGGCTGTGTCCCACTGTGTCCCCTGCTGTGTCCTGCTCTGTCCCCGCTGTGTCCCGCTGTGTCCCGCTGTGTCACCGCTGTGTCACTGCTGTGTTACGCTGTGTCCCATTTTTGTCCCCACTGTATCCCACTGTCTCCCGCTGTGTTCTCTCTGTGTCCCCTGCTGTGTCCAGCTATGTCACCCGCAGTGTCCACCGCTGTGTCCCGCTGTGTCCCACGCTGTGTCCCGTTGTGTCTCGCTGTTACCTCTGCTGTGTCCCCGCTGTGTCTCCGCTGTGTCACTGCTGTGTCCCACTTTGTCACGTTCTGTCCCTGCTGTATCCCGCTGTGTCCCGCTGTGTTCTCTCTGTCCCCCGCTATGTCAATGTTCTGTCCCCGCTGTATCCCTCTGTGTCCCGCTGTGTTCTCTCTGTGTCCCCTGCTGTGTCCCGCTATGTCTCCGCAGTGTCCCCCGCTGTGTCCCGCTGTGTCCCACGCTGTGTCCCATTGTGTCCCGCTGTGTCCTCTGCTGTGTCCCCGCTCTGTCCACTGCTGTGTCCCGGCTGTGTCCTGCTCTCTATCCCGCTGTGTCCAGCTCTGTCCCAGCTGTGTCCCGATGTATTCCCCGCTGTTTCCCCGATGTGTCCCACTGTGTCTCGCTCTGACCTCCGTAGTGTCCCGGTGTCTCCCGCTGTGTCCCCGCTGTGTCCTGCTGTGTCCCGCTGTGTCCCCGCTGTGTCCCTGCTGTGTCCCTTCTGTGTCCCATGCTGTGACCCGCTGTGTCCCCCTATGTGTCTCGCAGTGTCCCGCTTTGCCCGCTCTGTCCCCCGCTGTGTCCCCTGCTGTATCCCGCTTTGTCCCCCGCTGTGTTTCGCAGTGTGCCGCTGTTTCCTCGCTCTGTCACCCGCTATGTCCCGCTGTGTCCCCGCTGTGTCCCCCACTGTGTCCCGCTGTGTCCCGCCGTGTCCCCTGTGTCTCTGCTGTGTCCCGCTGTGTCCCGCTGTGTCCTGCTGTGCCCCGCTGTGTCCTCTCTGTGTCCCTGCTGTGTCCCGCCTTGTATCACGCTGTGTCACGCTGTGTCCCCCCATGTGTCTCTGCTGTGTCCCGCTGTGTCCCGCTGTGTCCTGCTGTGTCCCGCTGTGTCCTCTCTGTGTCCCCGCTGTGTCCCGCCTTGTATCACGCTGTGTCACGCTGTGTCCCCCCATGTGTCCTGCTGTGTCTCGCTGTGTCCCCCGCTGTGTCTCGCTGGGTCCCGCTGTGTCCCGCTGTGTCCCGCTGTTTCCTCGCTGTGTCCCTGCTGTGTCCCTCCATGTATCTCGCTGTGTCAATCTGTGTCCCCCGATGTGTCCCGCTGTGTCCCGCTGTGTCCCCCGTTGTGTCCCGCTGTGTCCCCGCTGTTTCCCCGGTGTGTCCTGCTTTGTCCCGCTGTGTCTCACTGTGTCCTCGCTGTGTCCCCCGCTGTGTCCCACTCTGTCCGCCGCTGTGTCCCCCGCTGTGTCTCGCTGTGTCCCGCTGTGTCCCCCTCTGTGTCCCGCTGTGTCCCGCTGTGTCCCCCTCTGTGTCCCGAAGTGTCCCCGCTGGGTCCTGCTGTGTCACAGCTGTGTCCCCGCTGTGTCCCTGGCTGTGTCTCGATGTGTCCCCGCTGTTTCCCTCGCTGTGTCCCCGCTGTGTCCCCCACTCTGTTCCCCGCTGGGTCCCACTGTGTCCTCTGCTGTGTCCCGCTGTTTCCCACGCTGTGTCCCGCTGTGTCCCCTGTGTCCCCGCTGTGTCCCACTGTGTCCCAATGTGTCCCGCTGTGTCCCCATGTGTCCTCGCTGTGTCCCCGCTGTGTCCCACCGTGTATCCCGCTGTGTCAAACTGTGTCCCCCAATGTGTCCCGCTGTGTCCCCCTGTGTCCCGCTGTGTCCCGCTGTGTCCTGATATGTCCCTGCTGTGTCCTGCTGTGTCCCAGCTGTATCCCCGCTGTGTCCGTCGCTGTGTCCTGATGTGTCCCCTCTGTGTACCCCGCTGTATCTCTCTGTGTCCCCCGCTATGTTCCGCTGTGTCGCCAGCTGTGTCCCCCTGTGTGCTGCTGTGGCCCGCTGTGTCCCCCGCTGTGTCCCGATGTGTCCCCGCTGTGTCCTGCTGTGTCCAAGCTGTGTCCCCACTGTGTCCCCCGCTGTTTCCCGATGTGTCCCCGCTGTGTCCCCCACTGTGTCCCGCTGTGTCCCCCGCTTTGCCCCGCTGTGTCCTGCTATGTTCTGCTGTGCCCACTGCTGTGTCCCGCTGTGACCCCGCTGTGTCCCGCTGTGTCCCCCGCTGTGTCCCCCCCTGTGTCACCACTGTGTCCCCCTGTGTTCCACTGTGTCCTCGCTGTTTCCCGCTGTGTCCCGCTGTGTACATGGCTGTGTCCCCGACTGTGTTCCGCTGTGTTCTGCTGTGTCCGGTGGTGTCTTGATTTGTCCCCCGCAATGTCCCCGGCTGAGTCCCCGCTGTGTCCCTGGTGTGTCCCGCTGTGTCCTCCCTGTGTCCCCCGATGTGTCCCGCTATCTGTCCCTCAGTGTCCCCCGCTGTGTCACACTGTGTCCCGCTGTTTCCTCGCTGTGTCGTCCGCTGTGTCCCGCTGTGTCCTCGCTGTGTCCCTGCTGTGTCCCCCCTGTGTCCCGCTGTTTCCTCGCTGTTTCCCCCGTTCAGTCCCGCTGTGTCCCCGCTGTGTCCAGATGTGCCCTCGCTGTGTTCCCCGCTGTGTCCAGCTGAGTCCCTGGTGTGTCCCGCTGTGTTCCCCGCTCTGTCCCCCGCTGTGTTCCGCTGTGTTCCCCTCTGAGTCCTGCTGTGTCCCGCTGTGTCCTCCGCTGTATCCCCGCAGTTTCCACACTGTGTCCCGCTGTGTTCCGCTGTGTCCCGTGGTGTCCTGCTTTGTCCCCCGCTGTGTCCCCCGCTGAGTCCCGATGTGTCCGGCTGTGTCCCGCTGTGCACCGCTGTGTCCTCACTATGTCCCCCGCTGTGTCCCCACTAAGTCCCACGGTGTGTACCTCTGTGTCTCCGCTGTGTCCCGCTGTGTCCCATGCTGTGTCCCGCTGTGTTCCTACAGTGACCCGGCTGTGTGCCCGCTGTGTCCCGCTGTGTCCCCGCTGTGTCACATGCTGTGTCCCGTTGTGTCCCCAGCTGTGTCCCGCTGTGTCCCTACATTGTCCCCGCTGTGTCCCGCTGTGTATCTCGCTGTGTCTCCCGCTGTTTCCCTCTGTCTCCCCGCTGTGTCCCGATGTTTCCCGCTGTGTCCCAGCTGTGTCCCCTCTGTGTCCCCCGCTGTGTCCCACTGTGTCCCCCGCTGTGTCCCGCTGTGTGCCGCTGTGTCCCCCTGTGTCCCCTGCTGTGTCCCGATGTGTCCCTGCTGTGTCCTGCTGTGTCCAAGCTGTGTCCCCGCTGTTTCCCCCGCTGTGTCGCTATGTGTCCCCGCTGTGTCCCCCACTCTGTCCCCAGTTGGTTCCTGCTCTCTCCTAAGCTGTGTCCCGCTGTGTCCCGCTATTTCGCCACTGTGTCCCCCGCTGTGTTCCCGATGTGTCCCACTGTGTCCCGCTGTGTCCCGCTGTGTCCTCGCTGTGTCCCCCGCAGTGTCCCGCTGTATCCCGCTGTTTCCCCCTGTGTCCCCTCTGTGTCCTGCTGTGTCCCCCGCTGTGTCCCGCTGAGTCCCCCATTGTGTCCCCGCTGTGTCCCATGCTGTGTCCCGCTGTGTTCCCTCTGTGTCCCCCGCTGTGTCCCGCTGGGTCCCCGCTGTGTCCAGCTGTGTCCCACGCTGTATCCCGCTGAGTCCCCCGCTGTGTCCTGCTGTGTCTCAGCTGTGTCCCCGCTGTCTCCCGCTTTGCCCCCCCTTGTGTCCCGCTGTGTCCCGCTGTGTCCTGCTGTGTCCCGCTATGTCCTGCTGTGTCCCGCTCTGTCCTCTCTGTGTCCCCCCTGTATCCCCCGCTGTGCCGCCGCTGTGTCCCGCTGTGTCCCCCGCTGTGTCCCCCGCTGTGTCCCGCTGTGTTCTCTCTGTGTCCTCCACTGTGTCGCGCTATGTCCCCCACAGTGTCCCCCGCTCTGTCCCGCTGTTTCCCACGCTGTGACCTACTGTGTCCCGCTGTGTCCCGCTGTGTCCTCGCTGTGTCCCACGCAGTGTCCCGCTGTGTCCCGCTGTGTCCCCGCTGTGTCTCCGCTGTGTCCTGATGTGTCCCCGCTGTTTCCCCGCTGTGTCCCCGCTGTGGCCCACGCTGTGTCCCTCTGTGTCCACCTATGTGTCTCTCAGTGTCCCGCTTTGTCCCGCTCTGTCCCCCGCTGTGTCGCCCGCTTTGTCCCGCTGTGTCTCCCGGTGTGTCCCGCTGTGTCCTCGCTGTGTTTCCGCTGTGTCCCGATGTGTCCCGATGTGTCCCCCGCTGTGTCCCGCTGTGTCCCCCGCTGTATCCCGGTGTGTCCCGCTGAGTCCCCGCTATGTCCCCCGCTGTGTCCCGAAGTGTCCCCACTGTGTCCCCCGCTGTGTCCCGCTGTGTCCCCGCTGTGTCCCCGCTCTGTCCCCGGCTGGTTCCCGCTCTGTCCTCCGCTGTGCCCCGCTGTGTCCCGCTCTGTGTCCCACTGTGTCCCCTCTGTGTCCCCCTCAGGGTCCCGCTGGGTCCCCGCTGTATCCTGCTCAGTCCCGCAGTGTCCCGCTGTATCCTGCTTTGTCCTCGCTGTGTCCTCGCTGTGTCCCCGTTGTGTCCCGAAGTGTCCCCGCTCTGTCCCCCGCTGTGTCCCTTCTGTGTCCCCCGCTGGGTCCTGATGTGTCCCCTCTCTGTCCCCCGCTCTATCCCGCTGTGTCCCCGCTGTGTCCCCCGGTCTGTCCCCCGCTGGGTCCCGTTGTGTCCTCGCTGTGTTCCCCGCTGTGTCCCCATTGTGTCCCCGCTGTATCCCGCTGTGTCTCACTGTGTTCTCTCTGTGTTCCCTGCTGTGTCCCCGTTGTGTCCACGCTGTATCCCGCTGTTTCCCGTTGTGTCCCCGCTGTGTCCCCCGCTGTGTCCCGCTATATCCCCCGCAGTGTCCCCCGCTATGTCCCGCTATGTCCCGCTGTGTCCCCCGCTGTGTCCCTCGCTGTGTCCTGCTGTGTCCCCTTCTTGTTCCCCTGTGTCCCGCTGTGTCCCCGCTGTGTCCCCGCTGTGTGCCGCTGTGTCCTCGCTTTGTCCCCTGCTGTGTCCCGCTGTGTCCCGATGTGTTCCCTGCTGTGTCCCCACTGTGTCCCTGCTGTGTCCCTCTGTGTCCTAGTTGTGTCCCGCTGTGTCCCCGCTGTGTCCCCACTGTGTCCTCGCTGTGACCCCGCTGTGTCTCCGCTTTGTCCCGCGGTATCCCCGCTGTGTCCTGCTGTGTCCGCGCTGTGTCTCCCTCTGTGTCCCGCTGTGTTCCGCTGTGTCCCCCGCTGTGTCCCGCTGTGTCCCACTGTGTCCCGCTGTGTCCTGCTGTGTCCTCACTTTGTCCCCGCTGTGTCCCGCTCTTTATACCGCTGTGTCCAGCGGTGTCCTCGCTGTGTCCCGATGTGTATCCCGCTGTGTCCCGTGCTGTGTGTCCCGCTGTGTCCCCCGCTTTGTCTATACTGTGTCCCGCTGTGTTCCCGCTGTGTCCCCGCTGTGTCCCCACTGTGTCCTGCTGTGACCCGGCTGTTTCCCACTGTGTCCCACGCTGTGTCCTGCTGTGTCCCACGCTGTGTCCTGCTGTGTCCCCGGTTTGTCCCGCTGTGTCCTCGCTGTGTCCCCCGCATTATCCCGCTGTGTCCCGCTGTGTCTCCGCTGTGTCACCGCTGGGTTCCGCTGTGTCCCGCTGTGACACCACTGTGTCCCGCTGTGTCCCGCTGTTTCCCCCTTCTGTCCCTGCTGTGTCTCGCTGTGTCCCCGCTGTCCCCAGCTGTGTCCCCCTGTGCACTGCTGAGTTCCCCGCTGTGCGCCGGTGTTTTCCTGCTGTGTCTCCTTGTGTCCCCCGCTTTGTCCCCCGCTGTGTCCCGATCTGTCCCTGCTGTGTCCCCCGCTGTGTCCCGCTCTGTCCCCCGCTTTGTCCCGCTGTGTCCCGTTGTGTCCCGCTGTGTCCAGTCTGTGTCCCCCGCTGTGTGCTGCTCTGTCCCCACAGTGTCCCGCTGTGTTCCCCGCTGTGTCCTGCTGTGTCCCCCGCTGTATCCCGCTGTGTCCAGCTGTGTCCCCGCTATGTCCCGATGTATTCCCGCTGTGTCCCCCGCTGTGTCCACTGCTGTGTCCCCCGCTGTGTCCAAGCTGTATCCCGCTTTGTCCCCGCTGTGTCCCGCTATGTCCCCAAGGATTCCCGCTGTGTCCCGGCTGTGTCCCACTGTGTCCCACCTTGTGTCCCGCAGTGTCCCCCGCTTTGTCCCGCTGTGACCCGCTGTTTCCCCACTGTGTGCCCCGCTGTGTCCCTGCTGTGTCTCACTATGTCCCGCTGTTCCGGCTGTGTCCCCGCTGTGTCCCCGCTGTGACCCCCGCTGTGTCCCGCTCTGTCCCCGCTGTGTCCTGCTGTGTCCCCGATGTCCCCCGGTGTGTCCCTGCTGTTGCCCGCTATGTACCCCATTGTGTCCCGCTGTGTCTCACTGTGTCCCGCTGTGTCTCTGCTGTGTCCCCGCTGTGTCTCGCAATGTCCCCGCTGTCCTCCGCTGTGTCCCCGCTGTGTAAAGTTGTGTCCCGCTGTGTGGCCGCTGTGTCCCACCTGTGTCCCGCTGTGTCCTGCTGTGTCCCCCGCTGTGTCCTCCGCTGTGTCTGCGCTGTGTGCCTGCTGTGTCCCGCTGTGTCCCCCACTGTGTCCCCGCTGTTTCCCCCCCTGTGTCCCGATGTGTCATCGCGCTGTCCCTAGCTGTGTCCCGCTGTGTACCCGCTGTGTCCTGCTGTGTCCCTGCTGTGTCCCACTTTGTACCCGCTGTGTCTCGTTGTGTCCCCCTCTGTGTCCCCGCTGTGTCCCGATGTGTCCCCGCGCTGTCCCCTGTTGTGTACCCTCTGTGTCCCCAGCTGTGTCCCGGTGTGTCCCTGCTGTGTCCCACGCTATGTACCCGCTGTGTCCCCGCTGTGTCCCGCTGTGTCCCCCGCTGTGTCCTGCTGTTTCCCCGATTTCCCCGCCTGTGTCCCCGCCTTGTCCCGCTGTGTCCCCGCTGTCCCCCGCTATGTCCACCTGTGTCCCCCGCTGTGTCCCCCTGTTTCCCCAATGTCCCCAGGTGTGTCGCCGCTGTGTCCCCCTGTGAAGCTGCTGTTTCCCCGCTTTGTAACGCTGTGTCCCCCGCTGTGTCCCCCGCTGTGTCCCACACTGTGGCCCACTGTGTCCCCGCTGTCCCCTGCTGTGTCCCGCTGTTTCCCCACTGTCCCCCGGTTTGTCACCACTGTCCCCGACTGTGTACCCCGCTGTGTCTCGATGTGTCCCGCTGTGTCCCACTGTGTACCGCTGTGTCCACACTGTGTCCCCCGCTTTGTCCCCACTGATTCCCACGGTGTGTCCCGCAGTCTCCGCTGTGTGCTTGCTGTGTCCCGCTGTGTTCCGCTGTGTCCACACTGTGTCCCGCTGTGTCCCCTGCTGTGTCCCGCTGTGTCCTGCTGTGTCCCCGTTGTATCCCCCACTGTGTCCCGCTGTGTCCCCCTGTGTCCGGCTGTGTCCCCTGCTGTGTCCCTGCTGTGTCCCCGCTGTGTCCCTGATGTGTCCCCGCTTTGTCCCACTGTGTCCTCGCTGTGTCACCCGCTGTTTCCTGCAGTGTCCCCGGCTGTGTCCCCCGCTTTGTCCTGCTGTATACCCGGGTGTGTCCCCGTCGTGTCTCGCTGTGTCCCCGCTGTCCCCAGCTGTGCCCCCTGTGCCCCGATGAGTTCCCTGCTGTGTCCCGGTGTGTCCCTGCTGTGTCTCCTTGTGTCCCCCGCTGTGTCCCCCGCTGTGTCCCGCTCTGTCCCCCGCTGTGTCATGCTGTGTCTCGCTCTGTCCCCCGCTTTGTCCCGCTGTGTCCCGTTCTGTCCCGCTGTGTCCCGTCTGTGTCCCCCGCTGTGTCCTGCTCTGTCCCCGCAGTGTCCCGCTGTGTTCCCCGATGTGTCCTGCTGTGTCGCCCGCTGTGTCCCGTTGTGTCCCGCTGTGTCCCCGCTGTGTCTTGCTGTGTCCTCGCTGTGTCCCCGCTGTGTCCCGCTCTGTATCCCGCTGTGTCCAGCTGTGTCCTCGCTGTGTCCCGATGTATTCCTGCTGTGTCCCCGGCTGTGTCCCGATGTGTCCTCGGTGTGTCTGCCGCTTTGTAGCGCTGTGTCCCCTGCTGTGTCCCGCTGTGTCCCCGATGTGTCACGCAGTATCGCGCTGTGTCACGCTGTGTTCCCCGAGGTGTCCCGTTGTGTCCCGCTGTGCTCTCCGCTGTGTCCCGCAGTGTCCCCGCAGTGTCCACACTGTGACACGCTGTGTCCCCCACTGTGTCCCCCGCTCTGTCCAGCAGTGTCCCCCGCTGTGTCCCACTGTGTCCCACTGTGTCCTCCACTGTGTCCCGCTGTGTTCCATGCTGTGTCCCGCTGTGTCCCCTCTGTGTCCCCTGCTTTGTCCCGCTGGGTGCCTGCTGTGTCCCGCTGTGTCCCCGCAGGGTCCCCGCTGTGTCCCACGCTGTGTCCCGCTGTGTCTCGCAGTGTCCCGATTTGTCCCGCTCTGTCCCCTATTGTGTCCCCCGCTGTGTCCCGCTGTGTCCTCCGCTTTGTCCCCCGCTGTGTCCCGCTGTTTCCCCGCTGTGTCCTGTGCTGTGTCCCGCTGTGTCCTCGCTGTGTCCCTGCTGTGTCCCCCCTGTGTCCCGCTCTGTCGTCGCTGTTTCCCCCTTGTGTCCCGCTGTGTCCCCCGCTGTGTCCCCGCTGTGTTCCACTGTGCTCTCGCTGTGTCCCACGCTGTGTCCCATTGTGTCATCGTTGTGTTCCCCGCTGTATGGAGCTGTGTCCCCCGCTGTGTCCCACTGTGTCCCCTCTGTGTCCCCGCTGTGTCTTGCTGTGTCCCCTCTGTGTCCCCGCTGTGTCACGCTGTGTCGCCCGCTGTGTCCAGCTGAGTCCCCGCTGTGTCCCGCGGGGTCCCACTGTGTCCTCCGCTGTGTCCCGCTGTGTCCCGGCAGTTTCCCCACTGTGTCCCGCTGTGTTCCGCTGTGTTCCGTGGTGTCCTGCTTTGTCCCCCGCTGTGTCCCCCGCTGAGTCCTCGCTGTGTTCCGCTGTGTCCCCCACTGTGTCCCGCTCTATCCCCCGCTGTGATTCCTGCTTGGTCACCGCTGGGTCCCGCTGGGTCCCGCTGTGTCCCGCTGTGTCCCCCACTGTGTCCCGCTGTGTCCCTGCTGTGTCCCGCTGTGTCCCCGCTGTGTCCCGCGCTGTGTCCCCTGCTGAGTCCCAGCTGTGTCCCCACTGTGTCCCGCCGTGTCCTCCCTGTTTCCCCCGCTGTGTCCCGCTCTATCCCCCGCTGTGATTCCCACTTTGTGCCTGCTGTGTCACGCTGTGTCCGGCTGTGTCCCGCTGTGTCCCCCTCAGTGTCCCGTTGTGTCCCTCTGTGTCTTCGCTTTATCCCCCACTGTGTCCCGCTGTGTCCCGCTATGTCCCGCTGTGTGCCCCGCTGTGTCCAGCTGTGTCCCCGCTCTGTCCCGCTGTGTCCCGCTGTGTTCCCCGCTTTGTACCCGCTGTGTCTCTCGCTGTGTCCCGCTGTGTCCCCGCTGTGTCCCGCTGTGTCCCCGCTGTGTCCCCGCTGTGTCACCCGCTGTGTCCTGCTCTGTCCCTGCTGTGTCCTGCTGTGTCCCCACTGTCCCCCGGTGTGTCCCTGCTGTTCCCCGGTATGTACCCCACTGTGTCCCGTTGTGTCCCGTTGTGTCCCGTTGTGTCCTCGCTGGGTCCCCCTCTATGTCCCCACTGTGTCCCCCGCTGTGTCCCGTTATATCCCGCTGTGGCCCCCGCTGTG
This sequence comes from Dipodomys merriami, assembly GCF_024711535.1. NCBI lineage: Eukaryota > Metazoa > Chordata > Mammalia > Rodentia > Heteromyidae > Dipodomys > Dipodomys merriami. Next base: position 6,273 of record NW_027204639.1, on the reverse strand, counting down.
TCCCTGCTGTGTCCCGCTGTGTCCCGCGCTGTGTCCCGTTGTGTCCCCGCTGTGTCTCCTGCTGTATCCCGCTGTGTCCCACTGTGTCCCCGCTGTGTCCCGCGCTGTGTCCCCTGCTGACTCCCAGCTGTGTCCCCGCTGTGTCCCGCCGTGTCCTCCCTGTTTCCCCCGCTGTGTCCCGCTCTATCCCCCGCTGTGATTCCCGCTTTGTGCCTGCTATGTCACGCTGTGTCCCGCTGTGTCCCGCTGTGTCCCCCTCAGTGTCCCGTTGTGTCCCTCTGTGTCTTCGCTTTATCCCCCACTATGTCCCGCTGTGTCCCCAGCTGTGTCCCCTGCTGTGTCCCGCTATGTCCTGCTATGTCCCGCTTTGTGCCCCGCTGTGTCCAGCTGTGTCCCCGCTCTGTCCCGCTGTTTCCCGCTGTGTTCCCCGCTTTGTACCCGCTGTTTCTCACCCTGTGTCCCGCTATGTCCCCCACTGTGTCCCGCTGTGCTCCCCGCTGTGTCCCGCTGTGTCCCATCTGTGTCCGCGCTATGTGGCCCACTGGGTCCCGCTGTGCTCCCCGCTGTGTCCCCGCTGTGTCCCAGGTATGTCTCGCTGTGTCCTGCTGTGTCCTCCGCTGTGTTCAGCTGTGTCCCGCTGTGTCCGGCTGTGTCCCGATGTGTCCTTGCTGTGTCCCCCGCTGTGTCCCGCTGTGTCCCCGCTGTGTCCCGCTGTGTCCCCACAGTGTCCCCACTGTGTTCCGCTGTGTTCCGCTGTGTCCTGTGGTGTCCTGCTTTGTCCCCTGCTATGTCCCCCGCTGAGTCCCCGCTGTGTCCCGCTCTGTCCCCCGCTGTGTCTCCCGCTTTGTCCCCACTGTGTCCCGCTGTGTCCCGCTGTGTTCCCCTCGGTGTCGTGTTGTGTCCCTCTGTGTCCTCGCTGTATCCCCCACTGTGTCTCGCTGTGTCCCCAGCTGTGTCCACTGCTGTGTCCCGCTGTGTCCCGCTATGTCGCGCTGTGTGCCCCGCTGTGTCCCGCTGTGTCCCCGCTCTGTCCCGTTGTGTTCCCCGCTGTGTACCCGCTGTGTCTCTCACTGTGTCCCGCTGTGTCCCCTCTGTGTGCTGCTGTGTCCCCGCTGTCCCCAAGTGTGTCCCTGCTGTTCCCTGCTATGTACCCCACTGTGTCCCGCTGTGTCCCCGCTCTGTCCCGCTGTGTCCCGCTGTGTTCCCCGCTGTGTACCCGCTGTGTCTCTCGCTGTGTCCCGCTGTGTCCCCGATGTGTCCCGCTGTGTCCCCGCTGTTTCCCCCGCTGTGACCTGCTCAGTCCCCGCGGTGTCCCGCTGTGTCCCCCACTGTGTCCCCCTTTATCCCCCGCTGTGATTCCCGCTTTGTCACCGCTGTGTCCCGCTGTGTCCCGCTGTGTTCCCCACTGTGTCCCGCTGTGTCCCCGCTGTGTCTCCCTGTGTTCCTGCTCTGTCCCCACTGTGTCCCACTCTGTGTCCCCTGCTGATTCCCCGCTGTGTCCCCGCTGTGTCCCGCTGTGTCCTCCCTGTGTCCCCCGCTGTGTCCCGCTCTATCTGCCGCTGTGATTCGCGCTTTGTTCCTGCTGTGTCCTGCTGTGTCCCGCGGTGTCCCGCTGTTTCCCACTGTGTCCTCGCTGGGTCCCCCTCTATGTCCCCACTGTGTCCCCCGCTTTGTCCTGCTGTGGCCCCGCTGTGTCCCGCTGTGTCCCTGCTGTGTCCCTGCTGTGTCCCGCTTTGTCCCCGCTGTGTCACCTGCTGTGTCCCGTTGTGTCCCGAGCTGTATCCCACTGTGTACCCGCAGTGTCCCCGCTGGGTCCCGCTTTGTCCCGAGGTGTCCCGCTTTGTCCCCCGCTGTATCCACCGCTGAGTCCCCGCTTTGTCCCTGCTGTGTCCCGCTGTGTCCCGCTGTGTTCCCCTCGGTGTCGCTTTGTGTCCCTCTGTGTCCTCGCTGTATCCCCCATTGTGTCTCGCTGTGTCCCCAGCTGTGTCCCCTGCTGTGTACCGCTGTGTCCCGCTATGTCGTGCTGTGTGCCCCGCTGTGCCCCGCTGTGTCCCCGCTGTGTCCCGATGTGTCCCGCTTTGTTCCCTGCTGTGTACAAGCTGTGTCTCTCGTTGTGTCCCGCTGTGTCACCACTGTGTCGCGCTGTGTCCCCGCTGTTACCCGCTATGTACCCCACTGTGTCCCGCTGTGTCCCGCTGTGTCCCGTTGTGTCCTCGCTGGGTCCCCCTCTATGTCCCCACTGTGTCCCCCGCTGTGTCCCGTTGTGTCCCGCTGGGGCCCCCCGCTGTGTCCCGCTGTGTCTCCGCTGTGTCCCTTCTGTGTACTGCTGTGTCCCGCTATGTCCCGGGCTGTGTCCCGTTGTGTCCCCGCTGTGTCTCCTGCTGTATACCGCTGTGTCCAGCTGTGTGCCCCTGTGTCCCGCTGTGTCCGCTGTCTCCTCGCTTTGTCCCCCGTTGTGTCCCGGTGTGTCCTGGCTGTGTCCCCAGCTGCGACCCGCCGTGTCACCGCTGTGCCCCCTGCTGTGTCCCGCTGTGTCCCCACAGTTTCCCCGCTGTGTCCCGCTGTGTCCCGTGGTATCCCGCTTTATTCCCCGCTGTATCCACCGCTGAGTCCCCCCTTTGTCCCCGCTGTGTCCTGCTGTGTCCTACCTGTGTCCCCTGCTGTGACCCGGTCTACCCCTGCTGTGTACCCCGCTTTGTCCCTGCTGTGTCCCGCTGTGTCCCGCTGTGTTCCCCACTATGTCCCGTTGTGTCCCCAGCTGTGTACCCTGCTGTGTCCCGCTGTGTCCCTGCTGTATCGACGCTGTCCCCCGCTGTGTCCCACGCTGTGTCCCGCTCTGTCCCCGCTGTGTCTCGCTGTGTCCCGCTGTGTCCCCGCTGTGTCCCACTGTGTCCCCACTGTGTCCCGATGTGGTCCTGCTGTGTCCCCGCTGTGTCCCCTGCTGTGTCCCCCGCTGTGTCCCCGCTGTGTCCCCTGCTGTATCTCTCGCTGTGTCCTGCTGTGTCCTTGCTGTGTCCCGCTGTGTCCCGCTGTGTCCCCCCTCTGTCCCACACTGTGTCCCGCTGTGTCCATGCTGTGTCCTGCTGTGTCCCCCGCTGTGTCCCGCTGTGTCGCGCTGTGTCCCCCGCTGTGTCCCTGCTGTGTTCCCGCTGTGTCCCGATGTGTCCTGCTGTGTCACTCTGTGTCCCGCTCTGTCCCCGCTGTGTCCCACTTAGTCCCGCTTTGTCCCCGCTGTGTCCCGCTGTGTCCCCCGCTCTGTCCCCCGCTGTGTCCGGCTGTGTCCCCTGCTGTGTCCCGCTGTGTCCCTCTGTGTCCCGCTGTGTCCCCCGATTTGTCCCGCTCTGTCAACGCAGCGTCCCCTCTGTGTCCCGCTGTGTCCCACTTTGTCCCCTGGTGTCCTGCTTTGTCCCCCACTGTGTCTCCCACTGAGTCCCCTCTGTGTCCCCGCTGTGTCCCGCTGTATCCTCGCTGTGTCCCCCCCCTCTCTCCCGGTTTGTCTCCCGCTGTGTCCTGCTGTGTCCCGCTGTGTCCTCGCTGTGGCCCCAGCTGTGGCCTGCTGTGACCCCGCTGTGTCGCGCTGTGTCCCAGCTGTGTCTGCGTTATGTCCCCCACTGTGTCCCGCTGTGCTCCCCGCTGTGTCCCCGCTGTGTCCCAGCTATGTCGCGCTGTGTCCTGCTGTGTCCCCCGCTGTGTCCCGCTGTGTGCCGCTGTGCCCCCACTGTGTCCCGCTGTGTCCCCGCTGTAACCTGCTGTGTCCCCGCTGTCCCCCGGTGTGTCCCTGCTGTTCCCCGCTATGTACCCCACTATGTGGCGCTTTGTCCCGTTGTGTCCCGTTGTGTACTCGCTGGGTCCCCCTCTATGTCCCCACTGTGTCCCTCGCTGTGTCTCGTTGTGTCCCCCTGTGACCCCCGCTGTGTCCCTGCTGTGTCCCTCTGTGTCCCCGCAGTTTCCCCACTGTGTCCCGCTGTGTTCTGCTGTGTCCCATGGTGTCCCGCTCTATCCCCCGCTGTAATTCCCGCTTTGTCCCGGCTGTGTCCCTCTGTGTCCTCCCTGTGTCCCCCGCTGTGTCCCTCTCTATCCCTCGCTGTGATTCCCGCTTTGTCCCTGCTGTGTCCCGCTGTGTCCCGCTGTGAACCCCTCCGTGTCCCGTTGTGTCCCTCTGTGTCCTCGCTATATCCCCCACTGTGTCCCGCTTTGTCCCCAGCTGTGTCCCCTGCTGTGTCCCCTCTCTGTCCCGCTGTGTCCCGCTGTGTAACCACTGCTTAGATCGCTGTGTCCCAATGTGTCACCGCTGTGTCCCGCTGTGTCCCCGCTGTGTCCCCCGCTGTGACCTGCTCTGTCCCCGCTGTGTCCTGCTGTGTCCCCGCTGTCCCCTGGTGTGTCCCTGCTGTTCCCCACTATGTACCCCACTGTGTCCCGCTGTGTCCCACTGTGTCCCGTTTTGTCCTCGCTGGGTCCCCCTCTATGTCCCCACTGTGTCCCCCGCTGTGTCCCGTTGTGTCCCGCTGTGGCCCCCGCTGTGTCCCTGCTGTGTCTCCGCTGTGTTCATGCTGTGTCCCGCTGTGTCCCTGCTGTGTCCCCCTGTGTCCCCGCAGTTTCCCCACTGTGTCCCGCTGTGTTCTGCTGTGTCCCATGGTGTCCTGCTTTGTCCCCCGCTGTGTCCCCGCTGAGTCCCCGCTGTGTCCCGCTGTGTCCCCCACTGTGTCCCGCTCTATCCCCCGCTGTGATTCCCGCTTTGTCCCCGCTGTGTCCCGCTGTGTCCTCCCTGTGTCCCCGCTGTGTCCCCAGCTGTGTCCTGCTCTGTCCCCGCTTTGTCCTGCTCTGTCCCCGCTGTCCCCCGGTGTGTCCCTGCTGTTCCCCGCTATGTACCCCACTGTGTCCCGCTGTGTCCCGCTGTGTCCCGTTGTGTCCTCGCTGGGTCCCCCTCTATGTCCCCACTGAGTCCCCCGCTGTGTTCCGTTGTGTCCCGCTGGGGCCCCCGCTGTGTCCCGCTGTGTCTCCGCTGTGTCCCTTCTGTGTACCGCTGTGTCCCTGCTGTGTCCCGCTGTGTCCCGCGCTGTGTCCCGTTGTGTCCCCGCTGTGTCTCCTGCTGTATCCCACTGTGTCCCACTGTGTCCTCGCTGTGTCCCGCGCTGTGTCCGCTGTCTCCTCGCTTTGTCCCCCGTTGTGTCCCGGTGTGTCCTGGCTGTGTCCCCAGCTGTGTCCAGCTGTGTCCTCGCTGTGCCCCCTGCTGTGTCCCGCGCTGTTTCCCGCTTTGTCTCCCTTTGTGTCCCGCTGTTTCCCACTGTGTCGCCGCTGTGTCCCCGCTGTGTCCCGCTGTGTCCCCGCTGTGGTACCTGCTGTGTCCTGTTGTGTCCCCAGCTGTGTCCCGCTGTGTCCCCACAGTTTCCCCGCTGTGTCCCGCTGTGTCCTCGCTGTGTCCCCCACTGTGTCCCCCGCTGTGTCCCTGCTGTGTCCCTGCTGTATCCTGCTGTGTCCCCGCTGTCCCCCGGTGTGTCCCTGCTGTTCCCCGCTATGTACCCCACTATGTCCCCTTGTGTCCCACTTTGTCCCGTTGTGTACTCGCTGGATCCCCCTCTATGTCCCCACTGTGTCCCTCGCTGTGTCTCGTTGTGTCCCGCTGTGGCCCCTGCTGTGTCCCTGCTGTGTCCCGCTGTGTCCCTGCAGTTTCCCCACTGTGTCCTGCTGTGTCCCATAGTGTCCGGCTCTATCCCCCGCTGTGATTCCCGCTTTGTCCCTGCTGTGTCCCGCTGTGTCCTCCCTGTGTCCCCCGCTGTGTCCCTCTCTATCCCCCGCTGTGATTCCCGCTTTGTCCCTGCTGTGTCCCGCTGTGTCCCCGCTGTGTCCCCCTGTGTCCTCCCTGTGTCTCCCGCTGTGTCTTGCTCTATTCCCCGCTGTGATTCCCACTTTGTCCATGCTGTGTCCCGCTGTGTCCTGCTGTTTCCCGCTGTGTCCCCCTCGGTGTCCCGTTGTGTCCCTCTGTGTCCTCGCTGTATCCCCCACTGTGTCCCGCTGTTTCCCCAGCTGTGTCCCCTACTGTGTCCCGCTGTTTCCCGCTATGTCCCGCTGTGAGCCCCGCTGTGTCCCGCTGTGTTCCCCGCTGTTTACCCGCTGTGTCTCTCGCTGTGTCCCTCTGTGTCACCGCTGTGTCCCGCTATGTCCCCGCTGTGTCCCCAGCTGTGTCCTGCTCTGTTCCCGCTTTGTCGTGCTCTGTCCCCGCTGTCCCCTGGTGTGTCCCTGCTGTTCCCCGCTATGTACCCCACTGTGTCTCAC